>NW_027359894.1:57175-68825 GCF_012295235.1 Primulina huaijiensis | reverse complement strand
TTAAAAAAAAAAAACAAAAACAAAAATAAAAACAAAATAAAGTACCTAGATTACAATATTTTTAAAAAAAAAAATTAAAATATGATACATATATAAAAAAGTTCTCTTTTTTTGTTTTTGTTATAAAAGAAGAAGCTAATTTAATGGTTCCAATGTTTTAAGTCAATTATCCCAACCACTTTTCGTCATCATTCTCATTTCTTGACAATCAATTAGCTAATGTAATTAGATTTTATTCTATTAAAAAAAAGTCGAATTGAAGAAACTTTCAATGAAACCTTTGACAATGAGACTACAATAAATATTTGTAGGAAAAAATAAAACAAATAAAATAAGTAAAGGTGTCATTAAATATAAGTGATAGCATGTTGAAAACTTCACCTCTCATTCTCCATGGGATTATCTTTCTGTATCAAGACGTGTATATATAAATTAAATATGTAATTTTTGTATAAAAGATTTAGATGTTATATTGTTAAATAAAAACTTAGAAATTACCTTTTATGAGATTTTTTAAAAAAATTAATTGGAATAGTTTTATATATTATAATTATAATTAGTTATTTTTGAATTTACGACGTTGTATGATAATTTTTGTATTGAGAACAATCATATAGTTATGTTTTTTTTTAATTATAACGATGGAAACAAATCTTATGGTTAAATTTAATTTAAAAAACCCAGTCAAGGTATTAAATTTTTCGATTGTTCGTAAAACGAATCGATCAAAATAATTTGTTTCTCAATTGTGATTTTGCTTTTATTACAAGTATCGTGATGACTAGTTCAACTATGCATGGAGTAATAATTCTACCCGAATCCAAAGCTCATTCAAGATTTGTAGTCTCCATGTTAAATATTTTTTCCTTTTTTTATAAATGTAGCCGTGCCATATTTAACAAATCATACACGAGGTTGTTCACGTAACGATTGTTAGCCAAATTGTTAATAACAAAATATAGAAGCAATGAATGAAAACAATCTCATAAAGATACAGACATAGCACTAATCCAAAGTAGTATGCAACTGAAAATATAAATATCGAGTTTGTAAAACAATAAGAAACCAGTAAATCAAACCGAGGTCTGTAAGAAATATAGTTTTTTTAAAACAGATTTATCCTCTCTGATGGTGCTTCGATGATCTAGATGAATAATTGTTTCCCAGGATACAACGGTAAAATCTTGCATCAACTTAGCACGAAGTAATTACAGTGACGAATTGAAAATTTACATTTACTTTATCACCAAAACTTACGAAGGTCAAATGAAAAGATAACAATATGAAATATAAGAGAATGCTTGAGATATATCTTGAATATTTGTAAAAATAATTTTTGTGTACATGGAATTATGAAATTAACATACTATTTATAACATTCAAAATTAACTTATGCATATGAAGAGCCAAAAATCTTCAATTAAAAAAAAATATGGAAAGTCAAAAGACATAATTTTTATTCAAACTTTAAATTTACGAGAAATTTCCAACAACGATAATGCGAAATAAACTTATAAGTATGAGAACAAATAAATTTACGTTAAAAAATCTTTGACGGTTTAAAAAAACCTCTATCAAAGGAAAATTTCACCATATCAAAATCTAAGTATACAAAAAGTCTCAACTGTTCGCTCAACAAATCGTGAAATCCGACTTTATATATATGTATGTATTTATGCAAATATGTATATGTCTATGTGCCCGCACATAAAAAATAGTAAAAGTTCATAGCATTGATCCGTAACTCAACACTAACATGCATAAAATTCTCATAAATTCTCTACGATGTTTGTTTTTTCAAAAATAAAAATAAAAATAAAAAAACACACAACACACACTCGAAATATGAAATAATCCCTTGCGAGATATGGCGCTCTGACCGAGTTTCACTTGCAAGGCCGCAAGACTCCAATAGAAAAAGAGCCAGGAAGAATTTTTACTTAGCGTGTATGACTCTCCATTTGTGAGCCATTCATCCTACGGCGCTTCATCTTTATTGTGAGTTGTAACTGATTAAATTAAAACCATATTAAAAATTGTTGTGTGCGTCTATATATATTATATATATTATTAATAATCTGGGTTCATTGCTCTGTCCTCTCGTCTCTTCTCAAATATCAAAAACTCTCCGAGTAGCCGGCTGTAATTCCTGTTTTATGCCATCATCAATCGAAATTTCTTGGTGATTTTTGTTGTTGATCATATAGATTCTTTGTTTACGAGATTGTTTTTGAGCTGCTTTTGTAGAAAGATCAGGTTTCTTAAGTAGCCAGTAATTCCTGATCTTCAGGTGCACTCAAAATCAATTCTTTTCCCGTTTTCGGAAGTGGGTTGATTTGAAGGTTTGTTGTAACATCGTGGGGTCTGGTTAAAGATTCGATCTTTAGATTTATTGGGTGCGATTTCAATTCAAATGGTATTTTTCCTCAGCTCGATTTCGGATGACCAGCTTATGGGCGTGGCTAAATCTGTGAACTCGGCCGACCCTTGTTTGAAAATGAGGCAAATTAATCAATTTTACAAGAACAGAAAGAATCCCAACTCCCCAAATCATGTTACGACCCCCGCCTGTGAGCAATCACGCTCTGCCTTGATTGATGTCGTAATCTTGATTGCTGTGATTGGTGCTTTTGGGGTTTTGCTCTATCCCTGTGCCAAGATTTTAGTGCACAAAACCATCGAAGTTGGTGAAGAAGTCTTGGAAGTTCTGAGTGAGGAAATAGTTGGTGCTCCCATGGTGTTTGGATGCTTAGGCCTCAGCATGTTGTTTTCAGCATCCGCACTCGTGGCTATCATCGTGTTTATGGATAGAAAGTGCGGGAAATCGGGCTGTAGAGGGCTTCGCAACGCAGCTGAATTCGACATTCAGTTAGAGACAGAAGAGTATGTAAAGAAGGGAAACTATCCACCCAAAAATGCAATAAAGAAGGGACTGTTCGAATTGCCGCGTGATCACCATAGGGAATTGGAGGCAGAGCTCAAGAAAATGGCGCCCACTAACGGGAGGGCGGTTCTGGTTTTCCGAGCTACGTGTGGTTGTTCTGTTGGCAGAATGGAGGTTCCAGGGCCAAAAAAATCTGGGAAGGTTAAGAAGTAGTGTTTTCTTTTCTTTGAGCAACAAATTGGATACTGGAGTATGCATAAAAATAGTTATAGGAATACTTCAAGATCTCTGCGATAAATCATCTCAATAAAATACAGAAGGGTTAATTGAAGAACGTGGGATTCATTTTTGTCTGATTTATTATCTTCAGCTATTCATGAAGTTTTTATTCTTCTTGTGCTCCTTTGCTTTATTGCTGGATAATTTTCACTCAATAAAATACAGAAGGGTTAATTGAAAACATGATATGTGCGGGCACAACCAGACTGCCTGTATCGAATTTTACACTCTAATCATGTGCAGGCTTTTATCTGTTCAATGCAAGATTGTTATGCTGAGAGTAATTGCTGCTTCATCCATGCACTTGAGGGGTTGGATTTTCATTCACTTAAATCCGTATCCGAAATATCAAAAGCTAGACCATCACTTGTGATTTTCAAGTACATCGTTTTCTTTGCCATTCAGTTGCCGTTGTTTCTTTATTCAATACTTCTGGTTTTCGGAAGATCTCGGCTTGACCGATCCCGGATAACAAAGAAATTGGCATTGGCATTGGCTAATAAAATAATTAATAATAATCAGAAATTTGTCATCTTGATTAGAATCTCAATATTACAAACAGAAAAACTTTTGTGAGATGGTTTCATGAGTTAATTTTGTGAGACGAGTATTATATTTGAGTCACTTATGAAAAAATATTAATTTTTACGTCAAAAGTATTACTTTTTCATTGTTGTAAATATGAGAAGAGTTGACTCTCACATGAATCAAGATCTTTGATATGGTTTCCCTATATACCTGTTATTTAACAAAATTAGTAAATTTTACCGCTCAAAATTTGTGCATAAAGTTCACCGAGTATGCTAAGCATATGTGATTGACTTCAATTTACTTTTGAAACACACTACTCGTTGACCTGTGTATCAATTTTTTTCCATGAAAAATGCACCATCAAGCTCAAGCGGAGCTGCTTGCCAGGTACGGTTGGGTTAGAACTGAACCGTGAACCGGTTTTGATTGAGTTCGATTTCAGATCGAAACACATTAAGTTTTAATATTCGATTTTTAATGATGCTAAAACTTTTTTATATATAGATTAATATTTTATTCTCATCATTTAACTCCATATTTTAAATCTAAATTCAGTTAATGTATGTGCTACATTACTGACAAAAGGCTGCTTATGCTTGCTTCTATACATTTTGTTTAAATGTTTACAAAAACTCGAAACTAGACGAGTTCGGAGATAATATTTTCGGGTATAGGTTGAGGTTCGACGAATTTTCAAATCTTTGCCCCAAATTAGGGGTTGATATGGGGATGATATCCCCTTACTTGTTCTGATGATAATAATAACTTCTTTCATAAAAATTAACAAATCAGAAAAATCAAGACAATGATTTAATCCTCGCGAGATCGGGGATGAGATCGGGTTGAGGATGGCAAACCCGTCTGATCCCATTGCCATTCGTAGATTATTTGAAGCATGTATATGGATTAATCTTCGCGGGGTCAAGATGAGGACTTTCCGATTAGATAGATAGAACTGGGGATAGATGCAGAGATGAAAACTTAGTCCTTGCGGAGATGGTGATGAAGAATCCTCAATTAGAAAAAATGAGGACTTGAGCAAAGATGAGGGGCAGGTTTTGGATTTAGGGATGGAGATGGAGAAGGCATCCCTGACTCATTCTCATCCCTACATAAAAAGAAGTCTTAAACAAAAATAAGCAAATTTGGAAGCATTCTATAAAATATTATCATTTATACAAAAGCAATTAGTTGTCTATGTGATATTTAAAGTAATCCAATAAAATATTTTCAAAGTATATTTTTCTATTTTCAAAAAATATATAATATATTTTTATCAAATTTCTCTTCCAAGTCACCAAAAAAATATTGGCTGTCAATCATTATCATTATAATAATGATTTGGAAAAATAATTACCCATCATTATCAGCTTATCGCCAATGATTTATTTTATTTATTTAAGAAAATAAATGGAAACGAAATATAACTAATAAACAGTTGTGCCAAATTAATGGAAATATTTAACCTTCATTTAGTGTAATTTAATACTATGACCTCTGCAGGTTTTCTATATTATCATCATCTCACTATGTGGGCCGCTAAGTTGGACTGATTTGTAAGGCTCATGGGTCTATTATTTTTGACAAAAACTCATGTGACATAATTTCACGGGTAGTATTTTGTGAGATAGATATTTTATTTAAATCATCCATAAAAAAATATTATTTTTTATGTTAAGAGTATCTCTTATTTGGGTCATCCATAAAAAAATATTATTTTTTATGCTAAGATTATTATTTTTTTATTGTGAATATCGGTAGGATTGACTTGTCTCACAGATAAAGATTCGTGAGACCGTCTTACAAGAGACATACTCATCTTTTTTTATCTTTCCTTTCCTATTAGTAGAACTCTTCACTGCAAAGACCGCGGAGTTATATTATTATCAACGAGTTATCATGACTACTGTGATTATAGAACACAAAATAAATAGATATATGAGCCTTACAATCTTAGTATCTTTAAATAAAATATTATTTATCATTTAATTTTTTCTTGAATTTATTTATTTGAAAATGATCTTACATTAATTAATTTTAATATCTAGTGTATATTAACATAAAGTAAATGACGTCAAAATAATAACTTCAATTTATAAAAAGTTAATTTAATCACTAGAGAGTATATTACATATTTTGTAGAAATAATAATACGTCTTTAATTTTAATTTTAATTTTTTTAAATTTATTTCACATTTTATTATCAGATTGTTTGATCAAAAGTTTTGATACCCCAAATTATTAAATATTTTGAATTTTAAAAATTAACCAAAATTTTTATACTCCTATATTTTTAAGTAAAAAAGTGTATTAAATGTGATTTTTTTGTTCACATACAAATATTATAACATTTAAGGTTTTTTTTTGGGTAAATCAACATTTTACAGTAAAGGAAAGTAATGGATATATGCATCAAGAAATTTTTTTTAAAAAAAATTGGATGGGTCATATTGTTAAAAATAATAATAAAATAGTAAGTAAAATGTATTTAATAAAATATGGAATGTAATTTCTTGATAAATATTTTTTAAAAAACTAATACACTTTCCAAACAAAGGAAATTAATTAATACTTATTCCTTCCCATGCCACAAATTCACGAATGAAAATTCAAATAATATAGATATTATTTAATACATATAATAAATTTATCCTTATTCTTGGATTTTTTTACTTAATTTTTTATTTTAAAAAAATTAATAATGTTTATATTCAATAATTTAGGTTAATGAACATATGAATTAATAATAATTTATATATTTTCAATAAAAATCATAATCCAAATTTTACAAATATAAACTAAAAATAAAAATAAACTAATCTTATGAATTGCAATCTCAAATTAATTTCAAACCCTTTTGGATTAAATCCATAATAATATGTACAAAAACCAAATTTCAGAAAACATTAATCATTCTATGCCCATATTATCAGGTGGCGATTCACTATTCCCATCATTATCCGTACTTCCCGAACCCGGATCCCCTACGGACCGACCCGACTCCGCATCTGGAACCGAATCACGTGCCCGAGCAAAGAACACATGGATCCTCAGTCCATCCCCTCTCCCGTCCTCCCCCTCCTTCGCCTCCTCCACCGGCATACTGAATCTGCAGACGGGGCAGGATCCATGGATCCCCAGCCACTTTTCTATACAACCCGGATGGAATTTGTGTTTGCAGGGCATCTCCTTGACTTCGCCGTTGACCTCGTAATCGGATAGGCAGATCGAGCAGTCCAGGCCCGGTTCAGATACATGGACCAACGGAAGCGACTCGATCGAGACTTTGGAGGCTGGCAGGTGGCCTTCCTTCGATGGGATCTCCCGGAGGATAGCCTCAATTTCGAGGGAGCCTTCTACTAGAGTGATGGATCTGGTCGATTGGTGCACGAACACGGCTACATCGCGGATGGAGGCGCCAGTGGTTGAAGCCATGCTGATGATCCAGGGGACGAGGAGCGCGGTGACGCCTCGCGTGCTCAGCTCCTCCAGGGACGGAGGAGGAGATCCAGGTGCCTGCGTAGGTTCTGGCGTGGACATGGATCGCGTTTGCCGAGGAATTTTTGGGATTCGGAAGAAAAATGCAAGTTTTTACGGTGTGAAATTGGAAATTGCTATTCGAACGTGGAAGGGGTATATATGTTGAGGAGAACGGCGGCCGCCTGGTGGGGAAGGTTATGGAAGAATCTAGAATAACTCGAAAATATTACGTTTTTCTTTGATTATTTTGTCTTAAAAACATATTTCTAATTTTTAAAAGGGAAAAAAAGTTTGTTATTTTATTTTCTGAGATTTACTTTAGTATTGTCTCAAATATTGATCTTTTAATGTATTAATTTTTAATTCTATATAATATCAGACATTCTAAAAGTTATTTAATAGATCAAAATTTACGTGATTTAACCGTAACAGTATATATATATATATATATATATATATATATATATATAGGTTATGAATATTGATTACCATGCGAAATGGATAAAACTATTTGTTACCTATGAACATTAAATAATTATCAATATGTTGTGAATTATATTAAAATTGACACAAAACAATAAGCGATATATTCAACTATTATATTATTGCCCATCAACTTAATATATATATATATTTGATTATTATACATATATGTTTGATCTCATGAGCTACTACTATAAGCACATATATGAGCGTGATATTTATCTGTTGAATATACAATTTCATCATATACAATTAATAGACTCACATCAGCTATGCTAACATACATGCTCACAGTAGATGTTCATGAGATCATATACCAAATCGTTATTACACATAACATATTATAAAATGAGGCCAGAATAATTTTCATAAATATTAAAAATGAAAATCACGAAAAAACAATTTGGTATTAGGCATTTAATTATACTTGGTTATAATATATTTATACTTCTTTTAAATATTAAAAATGAATACTCACGCCTATTAGTATCTAATCTGGGATAGAAGTCCCATGTATTTTTAATCCAAGCTCCGTCCCTGAACGTAATAGCTTGCAAATCACATTAGTCGAGTAAACAACATTATGCAAACTTTATGTGATAAGCTCGTCCAATAATATATAATATGTTGGTAAGGGGATTGAATTCCTGACCACTTTACCAACTCGAACACCAATTTAAGACATTAAATATTTGCACTTTCCTTGCATAGCAAACATAGTACGAGGAAATTAACAAAGCCTTGCTACGATACCAAATTAGAAGGAACCTTATTATAAGGATATGCATAAATTTGAGATCTTCGGGTGATATTCCCATGATATCTTAATCACGAACTAAAATAATACTTGCGATTCTTGGGTGGTTAATTTGCCGAATTCTTGGGGAAGACATGCTTATTTTCACAGCCTGCTGCTTATATATATTGTTGAGAAAACCATTCATAAGTATGGAGTCGCAGTGCATAGATTCTTTGGGGCAAGATCATGAAGAAGGAAACAAGCAAGTGGTAGGTGTCCTAAATATTCTCCCTTGTTTAAATTCTACGTTGCTAAGTTTGTGTTGGCACCATGTCAAGTGAGACGTAGAAATCGTCGGCATCTTTGTTACTTTTCGCACCAGCTCCAGATCGATCGTGCCGAAAACAAGGTCCATATTCTTGTCATCGGATTCTTCCTGCACTGGTTTCACTCTTCTCCTAAAGTACCAACACTTGTTCTTCGCTTGCATGCCATTCAATAGTTGTAGTTTCTTCAGGGAAAAATTAAATCCAGTGAAGAAATTGTAGTTTAAATACCAATNATATATATATATATATATATATATATATATTAACAAAAGAACTCACTGATTAAGTACCATCTTGTTTCATGATACGCCTGAATTTAATCACGTTTTGAAATTTGACGGTACGAACCATTTCCGGATCGATCCGATCGAAACCATTGTCATTAAGAAGAATGGATAGAGCCATTTACCTTCCTCAGTGCATTGGTTAGGTCATATAGAAGGTGTAGATCTCGTGGGTCTTCCACCGGCGGACGAGTCCTCCACGAGATTTCCTTAAATATTCTCCTCACATATTTTTTCTCTTTTTTATGATCTCTTTCGACATATAACCTAAAAACTTGTATGCATTTCTCAACGACCTTCAACACTTCATTTGCCTTCATCATGACTTCTCCTACCATCCTCCTATTTTCTTCTTTCTTCACACATCCTAATCCAAAATTTCATATATAAATTACACAAAAATAGAATAAAATCACTTCGTCTTTCATTTTTAAAACACATGCACGTATTGTACGCTTGTACATACTGTCACGCCCCGACGGGCCCGTCGATGCGTGACTGCGCAATGGGCTCTTATAGCAATTACTTCGTATTCGTCCTCGCTTTACGAAAATGATTAACCCAAGTTGCTATAGAAGTCCATTGTAAGCCATTATAAACTCAGTTTAAATTTTTTAGTTTCTCGATATGGGACAAGGGTATCACAATCACCCCTCCTTCTGAACGCGACGTCCTCGTCGCGACCTGACCCCTCGATCCACCAGCACCGAAAATCTAGAGGTGGCTCCTACAGGTTCAAGAGGTGGCTCCCGTCATGTAGCACTTTTTCTTGCATGTTCAAGAGGTGGCTCCCATGCACGTAGCACTTTGCCCCGCATAGCACTTATTTCCCGGTGTTCCATGCCGGTGACCGGCTCTGATACCATTCTGTCACACCCCGACGGGCCCGTCGATGCGTGACTGCGCAATGGACTCCTATAGCAATTACTTCGTATTCGTCCTCGGTTTACGAAAATGATTAACCCAAGTTGCTATAAAAGTCCATTGTAAGCCATTATAAACTCATTTTAAATTTTTATTTTTTCGATGTGGGACAAAGGTATCACACATACACTTTTTTTGTTAAAGTCCTGTTTTAATAATATTTTTGGAGAAAAAGTTAATATATAAATAACTAGAACTTGTATTATAAGTTAAGAACTATAAATGATTTAGCATATATTAATTTTTGAATAATGCTAAAGGTACAACTAAAATATTGTACAACGATATTTACAACAATTAAATCGTGAGATTTTGTTATTATATCGTGAGATTTTGCATTGAATTTATCATGAAATTTTGATAAATGAACTTTTTGCATTAAATTTTTTGTGTTATAACAATTGTTATACAAATTTGGTTGTATATAAAGCATTACTCATACTTTTTTTGAGGTTATGTATTCTGATTATGTCAATATATAATTATATATATTGTGGATTATCATTAGTTAAATTCAAAGCGGCCACTATCGCACTTTCAATCTTTAGAATGATATTGTATTATATAATATGTTTGTATAGATATATGTAATATATTAAAATATATTATTAATGTGTAAGAAAGGTACACTTCAATATTTAAATATTTGATTATTTAAAAATTTCTTGAAAGGAGACGACTTCAATCTAGTGAATCGTCATCGATCTTATCGCAATGAATGGCATGCATCTAATGTNTCCGTCGATAATTTGTCAAATATCAATTTAGTCTCTCGATAATTATAAAAGTCAAATATCAATTTATTCTCTCAATAATTATAAAAAAATCACTTTAAGCTCTCGATAATTATAAAAAAAACCGTACACACGCACCGCGTGTGCCAAGTAGCTAGTCTTTAGAAGGATATTGTATTATATAATATGTTTGTATAGATATATGTAATATATTAAAATATATTATTAATGTGTAAGAAAGGTACACTTCAATATTTAAATATTTGATTATTTAAAAATTTCTTGAAAGGAGACGACTTCAATCTAGTGAATCGTCATCGATCTTATCGCAATGAATGGCATGCATCTAATGTTTTTTTTATGTATATAAAAAAAAATAATATCTATACCAATCAGTGTTTCAATATACATTATTTGATATTTTGAAAACTTTATTTATATTATCAAAATTGATCAATGATATTTTCGTAATTTTGAAATTAGCAATAAAAAAAAGGAAAATAAATAATAAAATGAAAGGGGAAAGAGAAAAGAAAACGGACCATACCGCCCCTACAAAAAAACGTCTGTCTACACCCCTGCTCATTAATAATAACTAGTGCACCTACGCACGCAACATATTTTTTATAATTCATTTGATTTATATTTAAATGAGGATCAAAATATAATTATAAAAAATAGTGAATGACTACACTGTAATTTTGATTTATAAATTAAAAAATAAATTGAATAAAAAAATAAGCTAATTAAGAATTGAACCTATAACCTAAACACTAAGAAACAATGACTATATCAATTGAACTACATATAATTTGCATTAAAAATTTAACATTTTATTAATATATATAATTATTAAAACAGATCATGACACCAAAGTTAGTTACTCTAAGTGTCTCAAACTTAATAAAATAGTTGTATAATATTTTTTTATAATTTATTTGATTTATATTTAAATGAGGATCAAAATGTAATTATAAGAAATA
>NW_027359894.1:25505-56899 GCF_012295235.1 Primulina huaijiensis | reverse complement strand
ATATATATGTTATAGTTTACTAGAAAAGCTTGGCCTTATTTTAGAAAATGTAATTGAACTTCTCGTAAATAAATTTTTATTACCTATAACATCGGGAATCTGGAGGAGACCCTTGAAGGAAATTCTGTCACAGATGAAGTCCAAATATTTCTTGTCTTCGTGACATTTTTCGTCCTCCATAAATCTCTCAAGTATAATTCTAAATTTTTGGAACTTCTCTGAAATATCAGCATGAAATAATAATATGTCATCAGAAAGCGCAGCAAGACACTCAACCTTTCGATATTGATAATGGAGGGCTTCCCAAATCAAGCATAATTCAGCCACATAAACCAACTCCAAATCGCTTTCTAAGCTCCTCAAAATCTTTAGTCTTGAATTTTTGGCACTTGGAATCATCATGTGCTGAATGGGATGCCCTGATAAATCAACCCTTAGCTTGTCAACACATACATATATGGAGAAATTATCGATCAAATGTTGACATGACATGATACATATAAAACAGTATTTAGCGCTATGTTGTCACTGATCTTGACGAAATTGTGATCAAAATTAAATTAATAATGTAAAATGTAATTATTGCGCAAATTATGGGTACTTACTTATTCCACATAACCTGTCATGATAAAGAACTTCAAACCATCTCATTCTTTCTGTGTATTTCTTGTGAAATGAGCAAGAATAAGCATCTTTCTCCAAGACTTTGCTACTTAATTGTTGTTCTTGCTCCAATGGGATTATTGGTGAATCTGAACTACAAGGTGATGGAGAATACTCATCAACCAACCCATTAGTTTGGGATAAATCAGAGGCTACGTAGGGTGTAGGGTGGGGCAAATCTTCGCCTCCATACGACATGCTAAGCATCTCCTCATCAAGAAACAATCGCGGCTCAAAATCTTGGAGTATAAGGCTAAACCCTTGATTGATATTCGGGTGCAAAATATCAGTATCAGACAGAGAATCTTTTTGACCATGAGAAGACAGATTTCCGGCGTTATTCGAGTAATGTGTTGATACATACTTGGTGTAGTGATCAGACAACAAAAATTCATTCAACCATGAAGTTCTACTGGATTGAAGCTCGGGCTGTGCTAAGTTGGCTCTCCGATTTCGACCAGAATTCCGCATTAATTGAGGTCGATTCGCAATCACTAGTGTAGAACTACGGTCACTAGTGTTACCAGTAGCAGCTCCTGATTCAAACTCCTGTAAACTGACATCACCACCATCTTGCTGACCGACCTGATCAGCAAAGAATTCAAATATCTTGCTCTTTGTTAGTGCAAAGGAGAAGAAAATGACTGCAAGCCTCTTCAAGAACTTGGAGATCGATAAAGTTATAAAAAGGGTGATTTTGAAAGGTAAAAGGATTAAGAGTAAAACCCACTTTTGCAGTTCATTCAGCCATAGAAAAATCTGGCAAAAGAACAAGAACATGGGATGGATGTAAAAGCTCAAGTAAAACCACTTCAAGAATCCATTTGGGATGATTTTAAGCTCAATAATCAACCAACAAAATGCAAACAAAGCCATTAAATTTGCAATTATATATTAATCAAAATCTTAGTGTATATATGTGTGATAAAGAAGAGGTCAAGTATTCAATCAATTAATCAATAGGAAGTCAAGTAGGATTATGACTTTAAAAGGGAAAAACTACCTTTGCCAATGATCGTCGGCAAGTGACTTATATGATTCTCTAATCATACAAAATTTAGTCCTAAAGAATATTATTATTTTTCTCTTTGTCGCAACTTTAAATTTTTTCGGTAATATTGACATGACGCCGAATATTGTTGACATGATCGGCTCTGTATTGACATTCCGATCAAAAAACGAAAATTTACAACATGATTTTTGTAATCCTTAGATAGTTTGTAATTAATAATTCAATAATTGCACGAGAAGAGGATAAGAACGTAGTAAGTCAGCCGATCATGTTTCCACACATCATAATTAGTCTCTTAATTAATTAAATCAACAGCTTCACCTAACCCTACCTTCCAAAGATTCTCTAACAATGGCAACTAGTGATTAATTATTGTATAGAACACCGTGTTTGAGTTGGCTTAGATTTTTTGGAAAATTTTAAAAATCGTCATATGAATTGGCTAAGATATATACTTTTAATCGTTCGACTTTTTGCTCGTGATAATACAGATTTTTCTTTTTTTCTTTTAATATTTTTTCACTGAAATGCTAACATGATAAGTTATAAGATGATTTTTTTTAGAATTTTTCTATATTTCCTTTTAAAGCCACTATAGGGTGTGAACGTTCAATTGGAAGATCCCTTCTAAATTTATTGATCTCCCTCGATGATTTCTTACAAGATTAGATGGTTCATAGTATTGAGCTTCCAATCTTAACCTCGAACTAGCTTCTGGACTTCGAAGTGCTTCCAATTTTCCTTTCGATGATCTATAGAGTTTTCAAGAATTTTCTTGTTCAAAATTATATTATCCATTTCAATATAAAATAATCTTATTAAGTGAATATGTCTTGATTGTGTTTGAATACTAAAAATAGATTGTTTGATATAAAAGTACTAAATAGATGGACATTGTGTGAATCAGATGTAAGTGTTGTGTGCAGTGTTGTAATACCTTAGCGAAACATACATCGGAATAATATAATTTATAACACAATTAAACTTCGATGAATAAAATAAGACATAATTAATCATTCATAAGTGTACACACTTGTGCGTTGCCTCGTGGCAAAAGATTCATTAGAAAAACTTCTCAATTTACAAAACCAATGCTAGTAAATAAAGAAAATATCACTCTTTTAACAAAGTTAGGGAGCAAATTGCATCCAAAACACTTATAAAACCAAATAATCAAAACTTACGAATGCAACATTTGTGAATATCTATGTTTGATTATCGAAGTAAATCACCAACTCCAGTTCTTGTTTTCATGCGATGTCTATATTCATCCATCGATCCTAACATCTATGTTTGATTATTTATAAGCTTTTTTGCCCTAGTGTTTATTCTTTGAATAGAAGCATACAAGTTATGGAAACAAGAGTTTAATTAAAAATTGAACTCTTTGAAATAAATCTGTCATATCTAGAGTTTATCAAAGATCTTAATAGTCTAAAAATACAAAATCTATAATTTAATATGCACAATATTATCAGAAATGAAAATATAATTAAATAATAAATTATATTTCTCTCAAATATATCAACTTTGCTCGAATCTTGACCATTCCCTCTAGTTTTTTATTACTTAATTCAACAAATTTGATTATTCTATGAAATGTTTGTCTCAAAGATCATAGTCGAAGGATTTTAGAAGATTCTGGTTTATACAAAGATAATGAGTATTATTATAATTTATTCCAACTAAGTAGCTTAAACTAGATTTACGATAACTTTGATTTGCATATATAATGATCGAGTTAATATGTTTTACCTTTTTGTCCTAGCTAGTGGAGTTGAAGTCCTAACAAGTTTATCAAAAGATGAAAAGCTATGAAACTTGAGAATTGAGGATTTGATAGCTAAGAGCGAGTCACGGTTGGATAAAATAATTAGGAACTAGTAAATTGATGCACGCATTACAATATTTTTTTATAATTCATTTTATTTTATTTAAATGAAAATCAAAATGTAATTATAAGAAATAGTGAGAGACTACATTGCAATTTTGATATATGAATTAAAAAATAAATAAGAAATATGAGTTGTGTGCTAAACCGTCCTCCCAGAATCGTCGATGATTTATAACCCATTTTACATTAAATTCATGAGTTTGGATTGTCAATGATGTCTCGGTGTTAGACCTAAATTTAGTCCGTCCAAATAAAATTAGGCTCATTAGATTAAAGTTCATTAATTTAGAATATTCAATTTGAGAGAAGTTGGACCTCCCAGTTCCCCGACTAATGATATTGGAAGATGAACCAAACTACTTGGAGGAATAAAGAAAAGAGCTCAAAGAATCATCAAAAGGAAATCTCTCGACAATTTCATCAACAATCAAATACTCTGTATGAATTTTTAGCAGATTCATTTCATATTATGTCGAATTTTTTCCACTTTATTTTTGTAAACATGTTTTCAGTTCATAACAAAATTAGTTTTGTTATCGTTCATGAATCCCTCTGTAATTTCTTTTAAACGTATCGTTTGAATTCTTAGTTGTTGTAGATGTACCGAAAAAGTTATAATCAATAACCGAATCCACATCATTTGATAATAGAAATGAGATATCAAATTTCGGCACAATCTGATGTCTAACACGCCCAAGCAAATTTTCTGTGCAAACTCCCGACAACCAATCTATACTATATTATTAAGTTTGATACTTTTAGAGTAACTAAATTTTGGTGTTATGAAATGTTTTAATAGTTATATATATTATTAAATTGTTAAAATTTTAATGCAAGTCACATGTTGCTTAGTGGATAGAGTCTTTGTTTATTAAGCATCAAGTCATAAGTTCAATTCTTACTTTGGTATTTTTTCTCTTTCTTTTTTTATTTATTTTTTTAAAATTGATATATCAAAATTAAAATGTAGTACATCACTATTTCTTCTAATTACATTTTGTTCATAATTTAAACGTAAGTCAAATAACATGCAACGCGTGCGTCGGTATACTAATATTAAATATAGATACGGAAACTATATATATTGATCTTATATGTATAACTTTAGATGATATATAGGTTTTTTCTTTTGTTGATGTGATTTTTTAAAATTATTATCTTAATTAATTGGTTGTTTAATCTCACTCAATATATAGTTTCCAAATACTTGCATGCACCGATACATCTTTTCTCCTATCCATGGTTTTAACTTTTATGATAAGTAGTTTCCAAACCTCTCCGTTAATTAATTTTTTTAAAAAATATAATGTGTATCAAAATGCATGTTCTACATCGGATTGTTCAGCCAGAGGAGCGAGACAAAAAAAAAAGAGAAAATTTGTAAAATAACTTCAATAAATTATTTAATTAAGAAAATTTTTTTTCATGTGTATTTGAAGTGATCATTTTCTTAATAAAATAGTTGATGGAAGTTAAAAAACAAAAATCTCAAAAAATAAAATAAATATTCTAAACTGAATTTCAAATTCCCGCCCAAATCCGAAACATCTGTACATTTCCCAAACGTGGAAACCTCCTTTGACCGCGACAGGAGATGATTCAACTGACCGAGAGCGAGAATTGGGTTTAATCGACAGATTTTATCTCAAAATCGCGACTGATGGAATCAACTACTGTGAACGCCGACGAGTTCATGGCCGAACCCACTCGGCCAGCGTCCGGAGCAGCGAGGCTATTTATCAAGGAGATGGTGATGAAGAATTTCAAATCCTATGCAGGCGAACAGCGTGTTGGCCCTTTTCACAAGGTTTGGAATTTTTTCTCTGTTTCCTTCAATTTTTTTTACTTGATTTCATGGTTTACGATTTTCTATCATAGAACAAGTTGAATTTTTCTTATTTCCATGGTTAGAGCTTCTCTGCGGTGGTTGGTCCGAATGGAAGCGGGAAGAGCAATGTGATAGATGCAATGCTGTTCGTGTTTGGGAAACGAGCTAAACAGGTAAATTATTTTGTCAACATTTTTAGCTCTATTTTAGAATTTCCCCATGTCTAACCTATGTATGCTTTATTATTACGGATATAATGCTAAAGTGAGAGCTAAGAGACAATATGATGATGTTTTTTTTGTTTTATGTATTGGAATTCACTAGAGTTCACCTCAGTTGTTCTGGTGTATTTCTGTTGCCGACTGAGAATGCAGGAAGTTTTTCTTCAGAATTTTGAGCCAACATAGTTATCCACATATAATTATGCTGATCTGGTTATCGATATTCTGAATTTGATTTATTATGCTTGCAGATGCGTCTTAATAAAGTGTCAGAGCTTATTCATAATTCAACAAATCATCAGAATCTGGACAGCGCTGCTGTATCAGTTCACTTTCAGGATATCACTGATAAGGTATTACCCATATAAATTGGCCCTTCCTGAACGTTGTTCTGTATTGCTTTTGTTGTACATGAAGGTTTTTAGGTATTTCTGTCCTAGTTTTAAGTGAATAATTATACTTGTCTCGATATAGGATGATGGAAGTTATGAAGCTGTTCCTGGAAGTGATTTTGCAATTACTCGAGTTGCATTCCGCGACAACTCCTCTAAATACTACATTAATGATCGAGCAAGTAACTTTACAGAGGTGACCAAGCTGTTAAAAGGAAAAGGTGTCGACCTTGATAACAACCGTTTCTTAATTCTTCAGGTTCCATTATTTTTTTGTTCCTGAATATTTTCCATAGTATTTTTAGTTTGACTTAGATGGTGAAGTTTATGTCATTTTAATAATACATAGCCTTTTCTCAGGGTGAAGTCGAGCAAATATCATTAATGAAGCCAAAGGCCCAGGGATCCCATGATGAAGGTTTTCTTGAGTATCTTGAGGATATAATTGGAACTAACAAATATGTAGAGAAGATTGATGAATCTTTTAAAGAGTAAGTAACGTGCTCCATTCTTGAAGCCATAAATTCCATTATGCATGCGATTTTTGTAAGCATCAAGTGATCAAGAATCTTCTATTTCTTTCATTCATTGGATGGACTAACTTTCGATGAAGTTAAGAAAATACACAAATAGAGGTCATGTCATGCTATTTTATCCAAATTCTTAAGAAGAAATTTATGTTTGATGTTGATGTAGCTTTTCTGTGCTCTAAGAACTCACAACCGAGATCTTGTTCACTGACCTGGTTATTTGACGGAGCTAAGTACTAAGTGTAGAAGCATATGAATCTCAGTGAGTTATGGGCTAGATTCTTAAAAGCCTCTCGTGGCCTGTGAAAATGGCACACACCTTTGAGGTTTTATTTCTGACAGGATGGAGAAACTGTGCAGAAGAAAACAACAAATCATTCTGTAATCTGTATGGTATTTCACGTAGAATTTTGTCAAAACTCTATTGGTTATGAAGACCGTTATCTTCACATTACCAGGTCTTGTATGCGAACACTTGTGATCCTCAAATGTGGCCAAAATTGTGTGAACACCTAAGCATCTTATGTGGCAGGAATGTATTTTTCAACTGCCCCTCATTAAACCACTGATGGCACGCATTTTGTAATATTTTTTGGTTTCCAACGGCCATCCAAATTAAATCACTACATTGTATAAAGGTGAAAAGTATTTCTAATTTAAGTTTTTACATATTTTTCCTATCCTGTAGACTGGAAGCACTTAATGAGAAAAGGTCTGGAGTGGTTCAGATGGTAAAGTTAGCTGAGAAAGAAAGAGAGAACTTGGAGGTAATTTATATGTTGATGTTTAAATGGTATATGTTTTGCAGTTCGCTCTTAAAGTGTAGTATTTATGTTCTGATTATGCCAGGGAGTGAAGAATGAGGCAGAAGCCTACATGCTTAAAGAATTGTCTATGTTGAAATGGCAAGAGAAAGCTACCAATCTGGCCTCTGAAAATAATGCAACTGAACTAGAGAAGCTGCGGGAAAATGTTCTGAGCCTGGAAGAAAATGTGAAGATTGAAAGGTTGTTCTGTCTGCTTGAGGTTGGATTACTACATATCTGCTAGGAAATTATGCTAAACCTGAAATGTAACGGGGTTATCTTTACAGGCAAAAAATTAAAGAAAATACCAAAACATTGAAAGAACTTGAAGATTTGCATGTGAAGTATATGAAGACACAAGAGGTTCGTACTTCTATCTTTCTGAAGCACCCATAGTCTGGCTTGTTAAAGTTCTGTTGACTGAATTTTTTAGGTTTCTGTGCCTTTCATGTTCTGATATTGTCATTCTTTTAACAATTATTCCTTTTCTTTTGTTTTTTTGAAAATGTGCTTAACTTCCTAAATGTTTTAGTTTGAAACTGTTGCCGGGAAATTTCAGGAACTAGATAGTGGACTCAGGCATTGCAAGGATGAGTTTAAGGAATTTGAAAGGCAGGACTTGAAGTATCGGGAAGATTTTAAGCATTTGAAGCAAAAGATAAAAAAAGTTGATGACAAGCTAGACAAGGTATGCAAAGAAGAAGTTTCATCTTGTCTGTAGTGAAATTTTTATTTATTTATCCTCTGCAGGATTCTACCAAAATTGCTGATATTACTCGAGAGTGTGAGGAGTCTCAGAATTTGATTCCTCAGCTTGAGGAAGGCATTCCCAAACTGCAAAAGCTTTTAGTTGACGAGGAAAAAATCTTGGAAGAAATCAAGGAAAATTCTAGAGGTAGGTCTGTGTTGGAACTTTAAATCAGTGACAGTGTATTTCATTTTTGTGTAAGAAGTTGACCTATAAATCAAATACCGGGAATGTGATTGTTTCTGTTGTAGTTGATGGTTATGAATCGCATGATTTAGAGTAAAGGAAAATATTATATTATAGAAGTTTCAGTTAAGAAATGAATACAAGTTAATATGAGTTTACTCTTAGCTTGAATTTATTTCATTTCTTGTTGGTCTTGCTATTAATTGTGTAAAGAACTTGGTTTTTGGTCCTTTGCTTACAAACAGCTGAGACCGAAGTTTTCCGTAGTGAGCTTGCTGATGTTCGTGCCGAACTAGAACCTTGGGAAAAACAATTGATTGAGAGTAGAGGAAAACTTGAAGTTGCAATGACCGAGAAAAATCTTTTGAATGAAAAGGTGAGGTTGGTAACTTAATTGATACGTTTTACTCTTCGCATTTTCTCATCTTTTCGATGAATTCAATTTTCTAATCATTGAACGTTGAACATTTCTTACGCTGCAAGAAATTATGATACAATTTTTTATTCCATTTTAAGCAACCCTTGGGCAATGGCCTCAAAATTCTCTCTGGAAACTGAAAACTTTTTGAGATTTTGGATTCAGTTCCTTTTGTGGATAGATTGCTCCAACCTCTTTATGAATGATCATTTCGTATCACAGCACGGAGCTGGTTGTGCTGCTTATGAAGAAGCACAGAAGCAGATAAGTGAATTGGAAAAGAGCATTGAGACCAAGTCTTCAGTTGTTAAGACTATTCAAAATGACCTAAAGAGACATAAACTTGAAGCATCTGAATCTCATAAAATAGAGCAAGTAAGCAGCCTGATAACAATTTTGGTCCTCATGTATGTTGTCATTTGTGACTTAATTATTGAGCCATTTGGCACCTGGCAGACATGCATCAAAGAACAAGAAAGGTTGATTCCTTTAGAGCAAACTGCAAGACTAAAGGTTACTGACCTTTTATCCACTATGGAATCTGAAAAGAATCATGGATCTGTTTTAAAAGCAATACTGCTAGCTAAGGAATCAAACCATATTCATGGAATATATGGACGAATGGGAGATCTAGGGGCTATTGATGGTGAGCATCTCGTGTGTGCTCGCACACATGCTAAGCTAAAACATAATTTGCTGCAATTTTCTCTGGGAAATAGGCATCTCTGAATTCATTAAATATGACTACATAATGTACAAACAAAAATACCGTCTTCAACACTAGCAGCATCCACTTTGCAGAATTGAGTGTTGCATATGATTTTTTTCCCATTGTTTCACTTTGTATTGTGCTAGCACTTACCATCTTGATCCTTTTACTTTCAACCTTGTTTAACTTCAAAAAGAGGTTGTATTACTATATTTGAGCTGCACCCATCAATTCCTTCTTTGTTTTGGTCTCATAAAATCTCTCGCCATTCGCCACACGACTAAGACAGGTGCTTGTTTTCTGATAATGTTTTGTTTGTTGAAAATACGATCAAAATCAGATACAACGTTGACAATATTCCAACATTTTCTTGAAATATCCACACTTGTAGCTAAGCTTATTCTATAATGCTTTGCATTTTCATATGATAAGATTTAGACCACATAATTAGAACTTTTGAAAGATGATGGTAATTGTTTAGAGAACTGCATGATTGAGAAGTATCAATTTGACCTCAAATATTCTATTTTGAAGTATGACATAATTGAGAAATTAATGACCTGATCGCTTCTTCTGATTGCTAAGCAGAGTTTTTGTTTTTCTTCAGTCACGAGTTTCCAATTATTAATTTGCATTGGTGATGTCACTGGCTTGAACAATCATAGAAGCTTTCTTAAAGTTGTCATTGAGAATTGAACGTTATTTAAGTTCTAAAAAATTCTTATACAATCAGAAAATATGTTTCTTTTGTATAATAAACTCTTTCACCGTTAAGGCGCCATTATATCTTCTTAGGGAGATTGTTTTCTTGCTTCATCCTTCTTGGTTGTACTTCTAAAACAGTAAAACTATTGAGTGCCATTTTGCAGCAAAATATGATGTTGCCATATCAACTGCATGTCCTGGATTAGATTACATCGTTGTTGAGACAACTGCTGCAGCCCAAGCATGCGTGGAGTTGCTTCGTAGCAAAAATCTTGGTGTTGCAACTTTTATGATTTTGGTACATCAATCGTTCCACTTTTTATGATTTTGTAAATCAATAATTCCGTTTAAGAAGTTTGAAGTTCCTACTTGTCCTACTTGATTTGCCACAAGTCAATCTGCTGTTACATAATTACATTTACAGATTTTAATGAAACAAATATGATTATTAGCTGCTGATTGGTTATGCTGTTTCCTCTGGAGTAACACAAGGAATACAATTTTCTGCGATGCTATAATCTAAAAATTTCCGTGACAATTATATTATCGGAGCTTTCACTTGTGTTGCAATGTTTCTTTGGAACTGTTATTTCCTCTACAAAATACGAAGGTTCTGCTCTTTGCCGGTTTCCGTTGAATTCATCTTATTACTTATCAGAGTTCTATGTATGAAGCTCCAATTGATGAGAATAGTTTCAGAGTAGCTTTTTATGACTTTGCCATTCTTTATCTAGGCATATTTCTTGCCGGCTAGACTTTGCCATTGTTCATCCATCAAGGATTATGATAATGACGGCTAACCTAGTTGTGTTGATGACATGGATTTTTGGAAATTTATCGTTTCTATCACATTAGTCAAGAATCTTGGGCTGGATGGAGAGAATGTAAACTGAGTTGAATACGTATGAGCCAAAACGTGTGTGCATGAACTTATTGCATGCTAACAAATTAGATGTTGATTGTTTGCAGGAGAAACAAGTTGAACATGTGCCTAGATTAAAGGAAAATGTGGCTACACCAGAAGGAGTTCCACGTCTATTTGATTTGATTAAGGTTCAGGATGAGAGGATGAAACTTGCTTTCTATGCTGCACTAAGGAACACAGTTCTGGCTGTGGATATTGATCAGGTATAGCAACCACATTAAATGAAGATATTTTATTTGGCGGTCTAAATTTTAAAAATATAATTGTTAGAAGTATCTACTGTAATGAGGATTAGACCAATCTGATGATGTAAATTTTACTTGTTGATACTGTTCATGTTGCTGTTTCTTGATTTTATTTATGTGCTGCAAGAGCTTATGTCTAAACCTTAGAAACCCAACTCTGAAAGAACATCTCTTATATCGCTAAATAGTTAGAAATTTTGAAATATACACGGTAGTTTCTGCTCTTTACAAATTTATGTCCAAATGATTATTTTCGTTAACATCGTGAACTTATATGCATTAAAATGTATTATAAGTACCCATGTGATATCATAGGAGTAACTTTGCACTCAAACTGTTTTTCTTGCAATTTATCCTGCCACTGTAGGCAACGCGCATTGCTTATGGTGGAAAGACGGAATTCTGGCGGGTCGTAACACTTGATGGTGCACTTTTTGAAAAATCTGGTACTATGACTGGTGGGGGAAACAGGCCACGTGGAGGTAAAATGGGTTCATCTATTCGAGTTGCCAGTGTGTCTGGAGAAGCAGTTGCAAATGCTGAAAAGGAGCTTTCCGCTTTTGTTGAAAGCCTAAGTAATCTACGCAGTGAAATTTCTTGTGCTGTAAAGAGTTATCAAGCCTCTGAGAAAACAATAGCACACCTGGAAATGGAATTAGCGAAAAGTCAAAAGGAGGTGCTCTAGTGTTTTTATAATCTTCTCATCATCATTCCTATGCTAATTGTATGCTAAGTCTAGTGTTTTTATAATTGTATGCTAAGTCTGACTATTTGTTTCTAACAGGCGCACAGTCTGAAATTGCAACATGATGATCTAGAAAAACAAATGGATTCCCTCAAGGCGGCTTCTGTCCCAATCAAGGACGAGGTTGATAGGCTAGAGGAGCTGGGTAACATAATCTGTGCTGAAGAGAAAGAAATCAATAGGCTTATGCTTGGTTCAAAACAGCTGAAGGAGAAGGTTTGTCACTTGGGCATACTAATATGACTAGTTAGTATTGCTGCAAATTACTCTCTTTAAACGCCGATTCTTGTCAACAAATTGGCACCGCACTGATTCTACTTTGTCCATCCTTAATAATTTTGCTTTCGGAAGTCCACGGGCAACATCTTTCTTTCAACATTTTTTATTCAGGAATTAAAAATAGCTTTGCAAGTTTGCTGAAATTGCGGATTGTAATTCACAATTATGCTTTTGAAAATGTCCCAATAAATATCTTTTATACTCGAATCAATTTCCATACCAATTATCGTTCTGGAATCTGTTACAGCTTAAGTCATTCTCGTAGGCTTTGGAGCTTCAGAATAAAATAGAAAATGCTGGCGGAGAAAAATTGAAAAACCAGAAGTCTGCGGTTAGCAAAATTCAGTCTGTAAGTATAGGATTGCTGGTGATCATTCAAGTCGTATATCATGTAATAATCCACTGAATTTTCCTCAGCGTGCATATTTACTTGGCACACTATGTTTGCTTGAACAGGATATTGATAAAAGTAGCACTGAAATCAACCGCCGCAAAGTTCAAATAGAGACAGGCCAGAAAATGATGAAGAAACTGACAAAGGGAATAGAAGAGTCAAAAAATGAGAAGGCACGTCTTACTCAGGAAAGGGAGAAGCTACGTCTCATCTTTACAGAAATTGAGCAGAAAGCTTTTACTGTTCAAGAGAATTATAAGAAAACGCAGGAGGTCAGCTTTTGTTTGTGTGTGCATGTGACAATGGACGTTTGACTTGTGAATTGCTGTAGGGTTGTTTTCACAGCATTTAATTGTTTATGTTTAGTTAATTGATCAACACAAAGATGTCCTCAATAAAGCAAAATCTGACTATGAAAAACTGAAGAAAACTGTGGATGAACTGCGGGCAACTGAGGTCTGCTAGGCTTTTATTTTCCTTCCTTTCCCTTTTTCTTTTTCTAAGTCGTTTATAAACTCTCTATAATTGATGATTCAGGTGGATGTTGACTACAAGTTACAAGATATGAAGAAAACCTGTAAAGAGTTGGATATTAAGGGGAAAGGATACAAGAAAAAACTTGATGATCTACAAATTGCTTTTTCAAAGCAAATGGAACAGTAAGCATTTAGTCCCGATTGCAGAATTATAGTACTAACGATATTTGATCTTTCCAACCCTCTTTTCCTGCTTTTGATGAATTTTTTCTTCCTGTTAGATGGATGTACTGTTTATTCTTAGTTACTATTCTTTTACAGGATTCAGAAGGATATGGTGGAGGCAGAAAAGGTTCAAGCAACATTGAATGAGGTTACTCTTGGTGAGACATGTGACCTTAAGAGGGCAATTGAGATGGTGGCCCTTATCGAAGCTCAACTTAAAGACATGAATCCTAATCTTGACTCGATTGCAGAGTAGGCATTGACTTTGGCTATTTATAAGCTATAAGTAGTTAGGGATGTATCTCTGTTTGATAACATCTGGTCACTAACTTTTTTATCAGGTACCGAAAAAAAGTATCCTCGTACAATCAGCGTGTTGAAGAACTTAATTTAGTTACTCAACAGCGTGATGATATAAAGAAGCAGTATGATGATTGGAGGAAGAGGAGGTAAATATTTGATTTGGCCAATATATTTATTTGACTATTTCCAGGCCTCGTTTACCGGTTACTGAAAATCACATGTATCTTCCATTGTTTCCAGGTTAGACGAGTTTATGGCTGGTTTCAACACAATATCATTGAAAGTAAAAGAGATGTATCAGGTTTAACGAGACAGTCTGAATATTAATTTGTTTCCTCTTGCTCTAGTTTTGTTTTGTGTCATGTGTTCTTGAAGGCATGAAAAAGAAGCGGTTTAAGTACGAAGCGTAAGGAAAAAGCTTTGCTCCAGGCAAAAGCGTGAATAAACGCGAGTTCACTTGATTTTTTAAAATAAAATTTAAAGTTAGTATTTTATATTTATAAACTTGAACTTTTAGAATTTTATTTTAAATAATAAATAAATAATCATATTAATTTTTAAAACCTAAAAAACCATAAAATCATAGAGGTATTTTGTAGTTCACTTTCTCACATATTTTGTAGTTAATTTTTAGAATTTCCGTGCCTTGATGATTTTGTAGTTCACTTTCTCACATTTTTGGTTTTGGTATAACCATAGAGGTATAGTGTCCTTTAAAAGGCGCTGATTTCTTACCTTATTAATAGTAGCTCTCCTCATTCCTGCTACAGATGATTACTCTGGGAGGTGACGCAGAACTGGAGTTAGTTGATTCCTTGGATCCTTTTTCTGAAGGTGTTGTATTCAGCGTCAGACCTCCCAAGAAGAGCTGGAAGAATATAGCCAACTTATCTGGTGGTGAAAAGGTAATCCAATTGTTAGAACATGGTGACCTTGATTCTATTTGGTTTGGCTTGAAAGCTCGCGAGATTATATTTGTTTTTGTTTTCTAGGTTTTTTGAGAACCATATAAATTTCCGTTAAAAACACTTTGCAATATTCAATTATCATAGGGAAAGTTTTCAATCGAGTTTTCGATGTAAATCGTGCGTGCCATTATTTTATGTTTTCCTTGTATTATCATGTTCATTCCTTGCACCTTTGGCAATGAATTGCATCGAATCATATGGGTTCCATAAAGATTTCCACTCCGAACTCACCTTAAAATGTTCAGCATCTTGATTGGTCTTTTTGATGCCCACCCTCAGACACTCAGCTCGTTAGCTCTTGTTTTTGCTCTGCACCACTACAAGCCTACTCCACTGTACGTGATGGATGAAATTGATGCCGCTTTAGGTATGCTGTGCATTTATCTCTTCACTTTTGGGTTTGTTGTTGAAACTGTTTTCCTCATCTAACCCTTTTTTGCAAATGTCTTTTCATTGCAACGTCTTTTGCACGTACCACTAGATTTCAAGAACGTTTCGATTGTCGGGCATTATGTGAAAGATCGTACCAAGGATGCACAATTCATCATCATAAGGTGAAATGAAATCAACCCTTCGTAATCAGATTTTCCTTTGCATGGAATGTTAAGTGCGACGTATTCTGAAAGTTGTCCTTGCATCGCAGCCTCCGAAATAACATGTTTGAGCTAGCGGATCGACTTGTTGGAATCTACAAAACCGATAATTGCACCAAGAGTATTACAATCAACCCCGGAAGCTTCGCGGTTTGTGGGCAGGCTTCTTAAAAATCCTTGATCGGAAATTGTCAATTCTATAATTGGGTCTACTCTTTCTTCTAGAGTTCAGTTTCATCAGGAGGGATCACACTACAAAAAACGCAATACCATTGTAGCACATATCGACAGTTTAATAGTTGCTGCTTTCATTTCAAACTAAACCCAGCACATTTTGCGATTGTTCTTTTTAATTCGTCGTGATAATTTGCTGCAATTTCACGGTTAAATAAAAACTGTTGCTACTAGTAGTGATGATTGCTAGAACAGAGTTGGGGATCTTAAAGAGAAATAGTTAAACTATGACAATTGTTAACAGAATACAATAGGCACAATAAATAAGTAAACCTATAGTCGAGCAATGGCAGGCTGGAGTGTGGACTAGCTTTAAGCCTTTATGAGTAGCGCAATTAATAGTGATGATTAACCCTTAAAAAAGAAAATCACTAGGAATTTATAAATCACAAAATGCATGTGGTACCTTGGCTCGTGCAGAAGTGTGACTTTTAAGGTGTGGTATGGGTAATTAATTAATTAATTATTTTTTTGGAAGAATGAGTAATTAAAATTTTGAAGTACCTTCCTATCACAATAATTGATTAGGGTAATTGGATCTGGATCCTCTCATCACTCTTGTATCGAAAATAATTTTTTCAATCTTGGATTGGTCGGGTTTTCAAAGTTTGATAGATATTTTTTGCTTCAATTATGCAGCATATATTGGCTGTTGGCATAATTGGTCTTAATCTTTAAATTTTTGGCAAATATATGCTGCATATAATTAAACTCGTGTTTGATGTGCATCTATGTAGCATGATTTGGTTCGCAAAATAGAGCAAATGATTTCATTTCGTTTTAGAGACCTACCCAAAATATGACCGCCCGCCCTACCCCATCTAAGGACGGGAAGTGTACCAAGATGTAAAAATAGGAAGCTTAGTACATCATATCCAAGCTTTAAAAAAAACGTGAAGAAACGTCAAAGTCGTGGTTTAAGTTTTATAAGATCTAAATTGTTATTAATTTTATATAAGATAATTTTCGTCTTTTGTTTTTACTTTTTACAATAAGTGTTGATGCAGTTAGTTGTATAGTGATATATATATGTATTTTATTTATTTATGTGACGGGATTTAATTTGAAAACACAAATTCGTCGGCTCAATGTCATGGACTTTAATTAATTGACTAACATTCCTCCCAAATTAATAACTTTGAAATTACGATTTTCAATGCTTTGATTAGTCACACATTCCGATCATTATGACTTCATCAGTTCCTTTTCTATGTATAATTTACGTAAACGCTACACATTAAATGACACTAGCACATTGTGGAAAAATTAAAATCGATAATATATACATTTTTATATAATTTAATTAAATACTTTATGAATTTTATAGATAAGGTAGTAAAACATAAATAAATATTAACGAAAAATAAGTATTTAAATAAAAAAAAAATTTAAAGTTTTGCAAATAATGGACTATTTTAAATAATTTAAAAATATTATTAATATTTTGCTATTCAAAATTGCATTGAAAATTTTTTAAAGTAAAAAATTAATGCATGTTATTTTAGAAAAAAAAAATTTTAATCCACGAGTAATTGTTTCTTTTTTTATTTCCCTTAAAAANAAAAAAAAAAAAAAAAAAAAGAAAACAGGGTTAGCGACGGTGACAGTCGCTAAAAGGGTTAAGCGACGGTTCTATCGACGGTTCTGGAAAACAGTAACAGGAGGTCGCGTCGCTATTTTGCAGCGACAGTTTCTCAAAAACCGTCGCATGTAACGACAGTTTACTTGAACAAAACCGTCGCTAATTTAGCGACGGTTTATTTGAATAAAACCGTCGCTAATTTAACGACAGGTTAACTATAAACCGTCGCTAATATTAAGCGACGATTGCTAGTGATTGAATGAGTGGGGGCCCCGAAAGCACATGCAGGATAAGCAGGTGGTTCAGGAGACGGTCTAAAAATGGGTCCGGTCCAGAAAGATAACTCTCAAAAAAAAAAAAACGAAGCTGGAACTAATCAAGATCAATAGGAAGCTAGGAATCTATTGACAAAGTTCATGCCACGACAATCTATATGAAAGGGCAGTTTTCTTGATGCATTCCTCTTGACTTGAGAAAGTTTTTTTTTTATTTAATTCTCCAACTTCGGATGAGCGCCTTACCAACCCCAAGGAAACTCCGAATACAGGCCTAGATCGCGATGATTTTTTATTCATCTGGGACTAAGATCTTAATTTTAGAACGAAACTCATAATCCAAACTCAATTGTAACAATCGTCAACTTAGCCAAAAAATTTTTATGTTATACAAATTTCGATCTAAAAAACCACCTTCATTTAATAAAATCATGAAACTTGCGGTATTGTGTATTTATGTAAATGGCTTCATACTTAAACATTATTTTACACTCATGATTACGTATTTTTTTCAACCAATTAATCATAAATTGTCAACCAGAGAATCCTAAAATTTTAAAATCATGAAGATCGGAAACCTAAAAAAACACCAAAGTGAGATCGGATGTCTAAATAATCTGTATTTTTAATCACAAAACTCTTATGTGTGAGACGAATATTCCTTTTGGGTCACCCATGAAAAAATATATTTTCTATGCCAAAATTGTTATTTTTTATTGTAAATATAGGTAATGTTGACTCATTTCATTATTAAAAAGATCCGTAAGATCATCTCATGAGATTCTTATTCAATTAGATTATATAATGTTTGTCACATAAAAATTAAAATTTTTTATGTGGCATAAATAGATCATTAAATGTTGAGGGTACTTATAGATGTTTGGAGTGTTTATTTAGTAATTAAACACCTCATCCTCCATGCACTAAACTCCAAATAAATCTTAAGTCCCAAGGTGGAAAATAGCTATTGGTTTTTTTACGTTTTTTAATTTCTTTTTTTTTTCATCAGGAATCAAGAGCGGATTACGAATTATATTTGTCTTTTTTCTCTTCTTTTTTTTTAAAAAAATATAAAAATATTCTTTAATTATCATTATAATAATAATAAATATTATTATTTTGAGTAAATCATAATCGAAATGTATATTGTAGGAATCTTTTAAAGGACTAAGTATATATATTTATACCTAAGTTGCATGTAACACAAGAACCGAATGAGTCGATTAATCAATATGAAATGAATATCGGTTGTTGTATATTTTTAGNTAAGTATATATATTTATACCTAAGTTGCATGTAACACAAGAACCGATTGAGTCGATTAATCAATATGAAATGAATATCGGTTGTTGTATAATTTTAGTTATATATAAAAATATCTTACATTTTGAATAGATATGTTTCTACTAAGTAAAACCATTTACTTTTGTCTTGGACTTGGCAATCTGAATTTGATTAAAGAAACATGAAAAATAATTTTTCAGATGACGAATAAGATATCTACTACATCAATCAATAAATAAAATATATGATAGAATTAAATATAATACATAAATTTTTATGAGATCGTCTCACAGATCAATTTTATTATATGTATCTCTTATCTATGAGATCGTCCCATCCGAAACCTATTCAAAACTTAGATTTTTTTCAACAAAATTTTTTTTCTTCCGATCAATGGGAATGAAAAGAGTAAATAAATATAGGGTAATTTTTTTATTTTTTTTTAAGGGGGGAAGTATGATTGTGAAAGATGATGAAAAAAAGCAAATGAGGAGTGGCCAAAAGGCAATTAGTGAGGTTGTGTTTGGGAGGTCCGGGCTTTGTTCGGGTGTGGTGGGTGTAATGGGGATTTTGCCGAATTCAGTAAATGCAGCAGGACACTGCTCTGACTCTGTCAACTGTACATTTATATGGTAAATAATTGTGTAATATATAACTCTCATGCAATCAATATTCACTGAAATTATTCCGACTTTTCATTGATAATAAATAATAATAATAATTTCTTAGAATTTAATTTCATTTATTTACTATTATATAATATAAATAAATAATTAGTGAGAATTTAATTAAATTGAAGGTGGAGAAATTATTGGTACTTTCATTTTTTAAAAACAAATTTACTATATACACGTGTGGATCCAATAGATTGGATTCACTAGGTTGACTCATTTACTTTCTTTTTTTTTTCTTTTAAAAAAAAGTTATGCATGTAATTTCAAACAGTGTTTTCAGAATCGGATTCGACGTGAAATCGATCACGACCCCNACAAAATGTGGTACACTTCATGTGGAAATGTGGTACTAAAAAGTACTCAAGGACTGAAAAAAAAAATCGACGACTGGAGACTGAAGGCCAATTTATCATACACTCAATCATAAAATAACAATAAAAATTGATATTACATTTCTGTAGTTATATTCTCGGTCGATTTAGAGTCGTATTACGCTAAGTTATATTTATTTTATTTTTGTCATTTTTCATCGGAAAAATAAATATATTAGATTTAAAAAAATAATATTATAAATTAAACGATAAAAATAATGAAAATGTAATAAAAATATAATTTTGACTAGTAAAAGCAAAATATAATAATTGTAAGACGAAATGGGTAAGTAAGCTATATTTATTATTCACATGACAAAGCATCTGACAGATGGTTAAGCTTGAGCCAAAAGTTAACCACAGATTTGAACTCGGGTTAATTTAATTAACACCGACCGGGTTTACAAACTCAACCACATAAACCAAAGATTTTTCTATTATCTATCTACAGTATCACTCCCATCTCTCCTCTCCAGCTCAAATGGCTCTGTTCCCTCTGAAAACCCTAATTCTTGATTCTGTCGCACTGATTTCTTAGCAAATTACACCAAAGATTCCATCTTTTTTGATGTTGTTTCACCTTTCATGGATCAACCGTTGAGCAATTCAACACCCAGTAATGCGACTGTACTCAAGACTCCGGAAGCTGACAGCGAAACTTCGACCAGGATCCAGCCTGCCAGCAAGCCGTCTCCCTTCAGCAACGGCGTGCTGAAGCGTCACGCGCCGCTGCACATCCACCACGGTGGTGGTTATGTTCTCGGCGGCCACCATCCCGTGGTGGTCACTTACAAGGAATGCTTGAAGAACCACGCCGCGAGCCTCGGGGGCCATGCCGTCGATGGCTGTGGTGAGTTTATGCCGTCTCCTGCGTCCAACCAGGCGGAGCCCACCTCGCTGAAATGCGCGGCGTGCGGTTGTCACCGGAACTTCCACCGCCGAGAGCCTGATGAGCCGCCGCTTGTTCTGCAGAATGCTACTCCGGCTTTGGAGTACCAGCCCCACCACCGCCACCACCCTCTCCCTCCGGTTGTCGCTTTTAACCGCGGGAACAGCAGCAGCCCGAACAATTCCCCGTCCCCCCCGCCGATCTCTTCCTCGTACTACCCATCGGCGCCCCATATGTTACTTGCGCTGAGCCATGGCTTGTCCGGCCCGCCTCCGGACAGTAACCAGCCAATTCCCATCTCCATAAACGCTTCTTCTACCCCTCTCTCGTCCAGCCCAAACGGCCGCAAGCGTTTCCGGACGAAGTTCACGCAGGATCAGAAGGAGAGAATGTTCGAACTCGCTGAAAGAATCGGCTGGAAAATGCAGAAGAAAGACGAGGATTTGATCTCAGAATTCTGCAGCGAAGCCGCAATCGACAGAGGGGTTTTCAAAGTGTGGATGCACAATAACAAGAGCACACTGGCCAAAAAAGATCAACCTCAACCCCAGTTAACTAACAATCTTACTGATAAATCCCTCAATACTAATGGCATCGACTACGGTTCCATCGGTGGCACCTCCTCCCCAGCTGCCGCCTCCACAGCCGTCCACCACCACCACCTTGAAAGCAATAATGACATGAAACACAGCATCCATGGACAAGATTTGAGCCACACTGCTCATGTTCTGGGCACTAATGGGTCTTCTTCTTCTTCTTGATCTTTTGATGCCATTGAAAATAAGCATTAGATAGCGAGAAAAGCTTGAATGAATGCCATCAATGGAGGCTGCTAGAATTATGGTTACTAGATTTTTATTTTCTTAAATCTTTCTTTAATCATTAAGCTAGTAGCTATCAAATATATCCATCCAGTTTCTTGGGATCACAATTGAGAATGATTGGATGCTTTATTTATTCGTTTATTTTTCCCATCTCCAAATCTTGAATTCCATGAAATCTCCAGCTCCATTAATTCCCTGTAAATTATTCTACAAATTTATTTTATGATTTTGTTTTTCAACTTTTAATCTGTAGCTCATTAATTAGCGGGCTTGTAGGGAAAAAGAACACAAATTTTCTGTCTGTGTTAAGGAACAGATGAGTGGTTTTGTCCGAGACGAAGCAGCAGAAAGTGGGAGTATTAAATAATTTTATCGAATCTTTCTGAGATTACACGATTCTTTCTTGATCTGAGCGGAGAAGATATACTTACATGCTTATCTCTAAGATTTTAATTCATATAATATAATATTTATTCCGATTCCTATCTACTTAATTTAATGATATTTTTGTGTAATTTCTCATGCCTTTTTCCTATATCTTCCTTTAATCTTTATCTCTGTCGTGCACAACTGGTCTGCTGGCAAACAAAACATCTACTGGTTTTTTACTATAAATAATTCTTAATTATTATTTAATCGTATATTGTGCCTAGTTTGTCAAATCCGTTTTTTTTGACTAACATGGTTTGCAGATTATTATGTAAGTTACATTTTCATTAAAAAAAAAAAAGAATGAATCAAGGCAAAAACTTGTGTGAGACGGTCTCACGGGTCGTATTTTGTGAGACAGATATCTTATTTGAGTCATCCATGAAAAAATATTACTTTTTATGCTAAGATTATTATTTTTTATTGTAAATATCGGTAAGGTTGATCTGTCTCACAGATAAAGATTCGTGAGACCGTCTCACAAAAGACCTACTCATGAATCAAATATTTGAGTTTTTAAATTTGTAAATTAAGACCGACGATTTTTTTATTTATTATAAAACTTTATTGTTGTGTGTGTTTTGGTGGCACTTTGTTTCCATATGGAGATATCAATGATTAATAACCAAATTTAACAATTGAAAGTGTTTAATCAAAATATAATGGTAGGTTTATTAATTGCATATCTCCCTTAATGTGGCAATTAGCTTTAGTTGTAACATCGGAATGTTCCTTTTCGGACATCATAATTAAAAAATATATGTAAGATTTGGTAGCTATAAGATATGTTTGGTGGGATTCATTAAATAATAATACAAATGATAATTACCTACTTAGCTAATCTAACTTCTCAACCTATTGCGATCTCCATGCATGTTACTTTCCTTTTAAGGGAAGTATTGGAATGAATATAATTGGTTAAATCAATTGATACGGGTAATTAATTTTTTATATGGAAAATTATTCTTAAAGTTGATTTATTTTGGGTTTTATTTTTTCATGGATGCTCAAAATAGAATATTTGTCTCACGAAATTGATTCGTGAGACCGTCTCACATGAGTTTTTGTACGTGTATATATATATATATATATATGTTAAAAGTTGCAAACTTGATTTCGAATAGTTGTATGCGTTTGTAAAAACAGAATCAGCTTCTGTCCTAAAATAATAATATGAATTTGGTGAATGGTGAAATCAGTAAAGTTGTTTTATTGGAGGGGTGCATCCCACCTTGTGCAATAAGGATTCATTTCAACAACCAAAAGTATGGGTCAGTGCTTTCATTAATTGGTGAGATTATGCGTAACATATATAGCTGAAAATATATCATATTAACGTAATTATACTTATATAATAATTTCTATATAATATATACAAGTATATTGTATTTATATTTATATTGTAGCTAAGACACATAATCATTGTCCCAATGTTTTTTCTGTTTTCTAAAAAAAATCCGCACTAATGACAATATCTGAATCAAGACAATGCAACTTAAATATTTTGAACAATGAAGCAATCCAAATACCAAGTATTAATAATTCTTTCCTCCCATTATGATCGAGCGCTTGTTTTTATAAAAACTATAGTTGATAAGAACAATGCAATTTAAATATTTTGAACAATGCAGTAATCCAAACACCACGTATTAATAATTCTTCCCTCCCATTGGATGACCTTGTTACTCATTGAAATTGAAAATGTAACTTTTATTTGATAATAAGATTATAAACTACTTTAAATAAGTTTAGTTAAACACTTTATAATCGTAGAATTAGACGTTTGTTGTTTTACCGAAAACTATAGTTTATGATAACAGTTACGTTATGTTTCGATCCTTGCATCAAGGAGAGCAATTATTGTTGTTTCACCATATTTGTGTCAATTTGAGAGTATATAGCGAATATTTAAACCTCTTGTAATTTAGATGTGGTAAGTGTTATTGAATATTAAGGTACGTAATAGTTTGTCAATCCATATGTTCTCTTTAGCAGAGCAAATCGGAGTTCAATGTTTATTTATTTATTATTAATTATTAAATTAAATTTATGAAATGGCCAAGTACTTGTCTTATAATCTTAAAATAAATTAAATAATCATTTATTCGTTGTATGTTTAAGAAGCACTTGCCAAATCTGGAGGACCACTTCATCATTAAGCATATAATTTTACTTTCACTTTTTGTTTGGGGTTTTTATCTTGGAATAAGTGGTTCCTTGTTAAAGGTAACCTTTATTTATTATTATTTTTTATTTTTATTTTTTGGGGAGAGAAAAATTAATAATTTTAAGCAAATTTGATGCTTAATTTTGTTAGAAATGTGAGTTAATTAGTCTTTGAGTTGTAACCCAGAATTTATAAACTTAACCTTTTATCTCATTAAATATAATTGTACTTGTATAATTTTTTGAAAATTCTTTTATAGATAGNATGAACAGCATACAGACTTACAGAACCAATTTTGGCTTTCTCCCGTTCTTATAATTTCATTTGAACAAGCAAGAAAATGCCTCTATGCTCGGCATATATTCCCCCACAAAGAAAATAGAAACATGTTGCATTTATTTAACATAAGACCAAATTACGATCTAATTGCGTACTCAATCGAGTCAGAATATGCGAGTTTCAATCACTTTTAAAAAAGGCCCACTTCGATGGAATTTTGGGTAGCGATGAAGATGCTGCTGACTTATCAAGTGATTAATCAATCCGTTTTACATAAATATAATATTTACGCCAGTTTATTTCAAGTGTTTATTAGATTTTACGTGGATTTTCAAATATTTTATCGACTAGAAGTTTGAAAACACTAAAAATAAATATTTGATAAATATTTCGATATGTCTACACGAATATATATTTATATAACCTGCTCAGTTTCTAAGCATTGTTCGGAATATATATGGAAAAATGATTTTTTTTTTGTGGCGATTATCGTTTATCTAAGCATGCAGATTTTTTAAGTTGTGTGAATTTTGGAAAAAAAAAAAGGTTTAAATATTTTTTTTTCCTGAAAAAATACAATAATGCAATGTAATGAACATTCATTTTCAACAAGATAAGGGTCGAATGTGACTTGTCAACTTGAGGATTTTCTATGTAATTTTTTTTATAGGACTTATCACGATTTAATTGGGCTGATTAAGTGATTCATAATTTTCCTTTTGCTTTATTTAATTTTTTTTTAATAAAAATAGAAATGACATAAAAAAATTTTGAATAAAAAAGCACATCTTGCAACTTGCATTTCGACTTTCGTCGTATTCAGTAATGTGTTTCTTTATTATTATTATGAAGATAAGCACATTACTTAATATTCTAAAATAAATTTTATTTTATTTTATTTCCAAAGTTTAATAATTTTTATATTATTTGTGTCTGGGTTAATTGGTTATTGTTTGGTGCGAATCATTAGACGTTAGTTGATTACACATTTTTGTTGCATCATGTTAGATATTTCATGTCGACTAAATCAAATGGTTGAGAGAGTTGTATACATGAACTTAGACAATATTCTCGCTTGAGATTTTTTGGGTGAAGTTAGACACAAGTTCATAGTCTTAACATGATATCAGATCTACCCAAGTCCAACGTTATGTATTGAATTGTCATCTTGTATATGACACCCTTTTAATATCTTCTAAACTTCATGACTTTTCAGTTGTTAATTCTTGATCTAAAGTATATTCTCTCTAATACTCAAATAAGAATAGTGATTAAAGAAATAACACAAGTCGTTTCATGAGCTCTCAATATTCAGACATGGACACACCCCCACAAGGTTGGGAGGTCTCCCATGGGACCGCCGTACCCAACCTGATCATCCCGGACTTTTACACCTCAGTTCCTTGGGAGATCAGCCAATTAGGCTCCGATGGGTCCTCGGTTCCCATCATATTATATCAACGTAATAATCATTAATGTATCGCTAAACTAATGGATCATATCTCGTTGCACGGTCTAGAGACGAATTATAAAGATCGAGTTGTCTTAGTTTTTGGTAATGTGGTGTCTCTCGACACTGCAAGCTTTTCACAAATAAAAAAAATCACAAAAATTATCCAGCACATAATTAGCAATTAAAATGATCCAAGACTCCCAAGTTCCCGAACAAAATTATAGGTTGGACCACATCTACTATTTCTCATGACACTACAAGAAATTCAATATACAACCATACTCAAAAGACAACGGTTTTATCAGAAACCGTTGTCTTTTTTCCTTTTAACAATGGTTTTCGTTAAAATCGTTGTCTTTCTGAATTTTTTCTTGTCGAAGACAACAGTTTAAAAACCGTTGTCGTGTGATTTCCGTCTCTAATTGGCGACAGTTTTTCAAAAACCATCGCAAATATTATTTGCGACGGGTTTTCAAAAACCGTCGCAAATTTAGCTACAACAACGGTTAAAAACCGTTGTCTTTGAGCAAACCATTTAACCAAAGGGGCTTTAACAACCGTTTTAAAATGGCTACGACAACGGTTAAAAACCGTTGTCGTATGACATTTTTTGTAGTATAAGTCGGATAATTACATGACCAAAACACAAAATTGAACATGTTATTTTTCGAAATCCACTATTAGATAGAGATTTAGTGAACGCACACGTGATTAACTTAACATAAATTGACGAGATTGAAAAAGGGAGTCTTTTTAATTTTGTGGGGATGGGGTCTTAAGTAGTGTCTCGTGCCATGTCGGGGCAGTGGAGATGGGTGAGTGTTGAAAATGCCTATCATAGCATGAATAGAGACAGCTATTTCTATTACACACAAAAACCCTAATTTGAGCCACTTCACGTGACGGATATTGGATTGGTTCCATTTGTTTGCCCATAAAACATTTGCGAATTAAATCCGATAATGATGCATGTGTTTAATTTTTTCATGTGACAGAGCCCGATATAGGCATGCTTAACGGACCGGTTCGGGCCGGAACCGACCCGGAACCGGACCCGAAACCGGACCCGGATCCGACAATCGAATTTAAAAAAAAAAAAATAAACCAAGGCAGTAGCCGGGGAAAAACGGCTACTGAAATGGTTTATTTTTTTTTTTTCCATTTGGCCCCCAATTTTGGGGGTCAAATTGCAAATATATATTTATTTTTTAACCCTCAAAATCACCTATAAATACAAGTCATTTTTCATATTTCACATATCAATTTTCTCTCAACTTCTCATTTCTCTACAATCAATATATTTCTTTGCTATCATTTCTCCAAATATATTCAATAATTGTGTTATAATTTTATCTATAATCCATATTATTTTTATTGTTATTTATTTAATATTTCGCAATTTACTCATACAAATATTTGAATTTCAATGGCATCGTCTTCAAACCGTCGTGGTGGTCGTGACGAATACGCTCCCGATTTTGGTGAACATTTTGGCTACATTCCCGACTTTGATGAAGTTGAACCTGGTCACGAGGATGAAGAAGCCATGGAACTCCCCAACAAAGATGTAGGGACGCCATCGTCTACTCGAGCAAGCATCACAATGTCAACGAGCACGACGACAGCCCGTGCAAAGCGAAGCAAAGTTTGGGATCACTTTGATATTGAACAACAAGGTACGAATAACTCTTTTGCCGTTTGTAAAATTTGTAAAACGAGGTATTCTTACAAAACGGGCGGTGGTTCCGGTGGTACCGGTACTTTGAAAAAACATTTAGTTAAGGTACACAAACTTGATCCTGATACGCTACAACCATTTGGTAGGGAACCAATACAACAACAAATTAATCCTTTTAGTGGTAAAGCTTTTACAATTACAAAAGAAATTTCTCGGAAAGCTATCGTAAAGTTTGTTACCAAATGTTGTCAACCTTTTATAATAGCTGAACAAGAAGGTTTTGTTGAATTTACTAGTACTATTCAACCTGGTTTTCATAATATTTCTAGGCACACACTTAAAAAATATTGTTTTGATATTTACAAAGAATATAAAGAAACACTAAAATCGCATCTTTCAAATATTTCTTGTAGAGTTAGTTTGACAACTGATATTTGGACTAATTTAAAATATGAATCATATCTTGTTGTTACATGTCATTGGATTGACGAAACTTGGACTATGCAAAAAAGAATTTTAGCGCTAGATCATTTAGAATCGTCTCACAACGCATACACTATAGCTAGATATGTTTTAAATGTTGTTAAGATTTATGGCATACAAAATAAAATAATGTCGATAACGTTAGATAATGCGAGTGCCAATACTCTTGCAATTAAATATCTTAAAGATTCACTAAAACCAATTTTAGAAGGTAATTTGCTTCATGTTAGATGTGCGTGTCATATTATCAACTTATGTGTTAAATGTGCTTGTGATGAACAAATGTCCACTGTAATAGAAAAATTCAAATTATGTGGGAAATTATTACGTGAAAGAAGATATGGACGTGACTGGAAAGCACTAGTCGAATCAACCGGAATTAAATTTAAAAAATTTCCTCTTCCTATTGAAACTAGATGGAATTCTTTATATCACTTGCTTCATACTTTATTACGTTTTCAAGATTTAGTTACTCCGTATTATAATAATATTACAACACAAGCTTTAATGCTAACAGACGATGATTGGAATATTTTGAGTAAATGTGTTTCTTTGTTAGAAATTTTTAAAGAAGCAACCGAAAAATTTTCTGGCATTAACTACCCTACTTCAACCATGTTTCTACCTTTGTTTTTCAATATGTTTTATAAATTTATTGAATATCGCGATGATTCTATTATGCGTGATTTTGTTGCAAATATGGAAAACAAATTTTTAAAATATTGGGAAACTATCCCAATCGTGCATGGTTTAGCAACATTACTTGATCCTACTCAAAATCAAGGAGGATTAGACGTGTTCTTTGAATATTATGCTAAATTTCTTGGGAAGAATGTTGACGATCAAAAGAAGTCAATCATGCATTCTCTCCAAGAATTGTTTGATTTGTATGCTAGTGAACAATGTGATGAACTGAGTGCGCAGTCGGAGGAGATGCCGACATATAAGAGCAAAAGTGGAGCACTGAACTTCTTTCAAAGTTTGAAACGACAAAAGTTCAAAGGAAAATCGGTGACAACAACCAATTACAATGAGATCCAAATTTATCTAAGTCAATATATTGAGACTACGGATAATTTCGATGTTCTTGATTGGTGGAAAGTAAATTCTAAACTTTATCCAGTGTTATCTGCAATTGCAAGAGATGTCCTACCCATTCAAAGTTCAAGTGTAGCTTCCGAATCAGCATTTTCAGTATGTGGAAGAATCATTGGTGACCAAAGAACTAATTTAAAGCCAGAAACACTTTCCATGCTAACGTGCCTACAAGATTGGTTTGCAGCAGAAAAAAAGAATAGGACCTCTGGCGCGATCGACGAATTCCAAAGCTCAAGTTCCGACGAAGATCCAGAATATTCTAAATATATTTTAATAAATCGTGATGAATTTTAGATTAACAATTGTAAAAGTAAATGTATAAGGTATTCTGTTAAAATTTTTTTATGTAATCATAATTATTTGCAATCAAAATTCTAAATAAAAAATTCTCAATTAATATGACTAATTTTAATTATATAGTAAAATATATTAAATTAAAGTTCGGAACCGGTTTGAACCAAACCGGAACCGGTTTATTAGAATCCGAACCGGTCTTGGTTCGGATTGGTTCCAAGTATTTGAACTTGGAACCGGAACCGGTTCGTAACCGGTTCGTAACCGGTTCGGACCGGTTCCAAGTTTACCGGACCTAGAACCGGTAGGAACCGGTCCGAAACCGGTCCGGTGGAACCGATAAGCATGCCTGGCCCGATATATTATTACACTTCCAAGTGAAGGCAAGCTTTGTTTAGAATTACTCAAGGGGAAAATGACGGGTTGTGTCTTGTAGAAATTAGGCAAAAACTCGTGCAAATTTTTTATTTAAGGAAAGATATTTCTAACTTCTTGCATTGCACTTTCTATTGTGGACATTGGTGATATGCTTGATGTTATGTCAGAAACATCCTATCAAGTAACATACCAATAGGGGTGGCAAAATGCAACACGACCCGTCAACCTGACACGATCCAACACGAAAAAAATCAGGTTCGGGTTGGGTGAGTTCGGTTTATTGCTAGGTTAGACAGGTTTCGGGTTGGGTCGCGGGTTGACCCGAAAACTTTTTTTAAAAAAAATATTACCTATATTTTTATATATTGTATATTTATATGATAAATTTTCATCATTTAATATTTATTTTGTATATTTTTTATTTTTTTAACAATTGTTTATTTGATTTAGTATATATATTTTTAATTTTCTATAATTAAACTTTCAAATTTAAATCGGAAATTTTGTTATTATGTGTTTAAATTAAAATATTATTATTATTTTTTATTTTTTCGAATTTTTTTCATTAATTTTTTTTAAAAAATAAAATAAATAAGTAAAATTCGTTAGGCGGGTTAGACGGGTTCGTGTTCGGGTTGAGGTTTTCGGATTGGTTTGGGTTCAGGTTGAAAAAAAAGTAAAAAAATTTTGCGACTTGACCCGAAACCCGACCCGATTGACACCCCTACATACCAATTTAATTTATTGTGGTAGATTTCTAATACTCATAAGAACCAGTTTTAGTTAAATATGATAATAGAGAACTGTAATTCAAAGCAACATACTATTTAAATATTAATTAGACTTATATCATCCCATTGCAACTTTTGAATATATATATATAATGTTTGTGTAAGTATTCTTGTAACCTAACACGAATTCAACAAGGCTTGATCTCTTTTTGTTAAAAAAAATTAAATAGAATTTAGTTGAATAATAAATGCCATTAATTATATATATTTTTTAACAAAAATTTAGGAGTGCGAGGGGTTGGTTAGTTATGAATTATGATGGAGAGGTCCGAAATCTTGCAATAATTATTAATGAATCTATGCTGTGGCAACTTACAAGACAATACTATTTAACATTTCAAATTTCTTTCTAAATAATAATAATAACAACAATAATATATTATAATAATGAATTCAAATTTCAAGAACCATAGCTTATCAATTGTGACATGTCACCTGTAATTACGGAAAAGGAATACTCGGTATTAATGACACAAACATTGAAACGTTACACTCTTAAATAATTCGTTTTAAGTGAAATTGAAAGATATATATCATTCCACATTCATATACGTTTTTTTTAATATATATAAAAGTGAAAATTTAGTAACATTTTTAATAATAACTATTATTTTCATATTAAATATATAAATAAAATTGCTTCTTATGAGTGTCCGAGTCGTGGAATAGATTAATATTTGATCAATATTTATAAGCTCGATTTCTTCCACGAATATTTTTTCGGACAACACATTCACACAAGATTTTGTTAAATATTTGAATTAAGTCGGTGGGACTCAACTCTTTTCATTCGTGCATGCCACGAATGGATGCTTCTTAATAATTTCTTCCATTTCTGAACCAATTTTTTCCCTGATTGTAGTCTTTTCAATAAAAATAAATAAATAAAGTTGATAAATGGCACAGCAACTATAGGCCACCTTATAAACTTTGACAACAAATATAT
>NW_027359894.1:6431-25258 GCF_012295235.1 Primulina huaijiensis | reverse complement strand
TATATATAGTTTTGTACATTAATTAATAATAATTTTAAGGCTTATTTTGTCTACTGAGTGATTTAACAAAGACTCAAAAATGGGATAATATATGGGTAAGTACTAGCTATATCATTTTGGGCTTTGGCTTCAGACCCAATAAGCATGCCAAGTCGAATGAATGTTTAATTAGAATATGCGAATTACAAAACGATCTCTTTAATTTAAAAATAAAAAATATTAATATGATATCAATAACAAACAAAAAAATTTAGATAATCTAAATCAAGCACACTTGTGGCTAGACTAGAACATGTTTCTTAAAAAATGATGCACAAGTTAGTGGGATTTGGTGTGTTTGACAAGTCGAAACGAAAATTCTTATCAAATGGTGAGAACCCTGTTTAGAATCATGGCAAGCAAAGTTCGGGATACCAAAATGTACGACCAAAAATTTCCAGACACTCGACGTCAATACTTCCACAGAAAACATGATCAACAATGACTTCCTCATTGTAGCGACACTGACAATGAGAGGCTACTCGAACACGATGCTGGCGCCTCAAGTGTCTCATCTACTGGAATCCTCCTAGAGAGGAATCTCCGTCACAAAAATGAAGTAGAAAATGAGCAAATTAGTCCAATAGCTAGGGGATATAAATGGAGAAAACACCATTGGAACTATGCTTCAACACAAGTTTGTTGTCCAGAGACTTTGAACTTGTTGACGACTGATCAATATCAATCTAATTCTGTTGTCTTTTTTTGGTATGATATGTTTGTTTCTTTGTGATTTTAGTCTTATATGTTATCAAATATCAATATAATTATGTTGTCCTTTTTCTCTGCCATTTTAGTCTTTTCCAACGTGACATTAATGTGATATTAATATGACATTTATGTAGTGCTAATGTGTTTAGTGTCATATTATTACTTCCAGTTAAAAATAACTATAATTGTTAAAAACTGGAATATGCATAAACAAGATTTATGTTTGATAACACAAAGTACCAAAATTTCAAATACTCAAATATATAAGAGAAAAAAATACAATTCTCATATTCTTATATTTAAAGGTTTAATTATTTTTTTCATTTACATACGAGTATTTATGTTAATCAATAAAGAATACTTTGTGTTGTTCAATCCGATGGAACGAATTTTAAATAGTTTATTGAGTCAAAATGTAGCTTATTATTTGCTAAAATTAGTTAGCTTTAAACAATAATATGTCAAGTTCATTTTAATATTTTCGACAAGAAAATAGTGAATTTGAAGTGTCTCGTTTTGGGATAAAAAAAATTAAATATAAAATGACTTCATTTTATTTATTTTTTCTAAGAATATAATATGACTTTATCCGATGATTTTTTATTTTCTATTAAATCAAGTCTCACATCAATCGAAATGCATGTTACATGTTGTGTGCGTGAACACAAGACGTTAGCAACGAGCTAATACTATGCGCACAAGATCGATAACACCGTAGCTTATTATTATCATAATTAAATCAACTCAATAATTACTTATATTTTATAATAATTTGTAACCACTGTGTGCTAAATATTAATTAATACTTTTATAAATATTATATTTTTCTTGCTATGTAATTTATTTTATTAAAATTTGGAGATTTTTTAAATAATTTTTATAATTAAATTAATTTTTAAGCTAAATAATTTTACTTTTTTCAAGATTAGAATGTTCTACAATAATTTTTGAGTAAGTCTAATGTGAGTCAATCTCACGAATTTTTATATGTGAGACGGGTCAACTATATCGATATTCATAATAAAAAGTAATACTCTTAGCATAAAAAGTAATATTTTTTCATGGAAGAACCAAATAAGATATTCGACCCACGAAATTGATCCGTGAGATCGTCTCACAAGAGTTTTTGTGATAATTTTTTGGATTAGAATTGATATGATTGTAAAAAATAAATATTTATCACAAGCAAAATTTTAAAATATATTATCCTCAAGCTTAATAATAGAGTAAATACAGATAAACCGTTATATGTTGATGATTTTTCAAACCGATTTTGACTTGCATTTGAGAATTAAAAAACTCGATCTTAATATTCCATATTACATATTCGTACACAAAAAATCCTATATATGCTGACTCAACTCATGAAAAATCATTAGTTTTATGTCTAAAGTACTACTTTTAATTGTAGGTATGAACTATGTCGACCCATCTCACAAATAAAGATCCGTGAGACCGTCTCATAGAAGACCTCAAGAATTCCATATTTGAATAACTAATTAAACTTGAATCTATTAATATTGATAAGTTTCATTATTTCTTACTATTTTGAAAATTGTAGAGGATTTTTAACCTCAATAACCGAATCATGCATCAAGGTTTTCATTCGATAACTAAAATCCGTCGATTAAAGTTTTGAGATGTGTGGTCATGTGTGCGTGCGTATATACATACGTGCATTGTGTGTGCTCAATTGCAAGTAAATAATTAAATCTTTCTTTGTTTTTATAATTCAATTATCAAACTAATAAAGTTATGATTTCACATTAGGAAATAAACCAAATTAATAATTGACAAACACCAATTTTTCATCAAAATGCAAATAATTTCACACACCAATTCACAATAATTTTCTTTTCTAACTTTAAGACACCGGCATCGTTTGCAAACTCCTTATCTTACGACTCAATGGCCCTATTTCATCATCCTGTATTTTTAAGTATATATAAAAAAAAAAAACATAGAGCACACACTACCTCACAGATCCACCATCATTGATACTTCAATACTTCATGACGTGTCGTTTGAAGTTGAGGAGGAATACTCCGACACCCACTCCACCGCCACCACGCGCCGGTGGAAATTACGGTGGCAGCCACAGGCAGCGCAGGTGAACTCCTCCTCGGTAAATGGCATGAATTCTCTGCACCCATCCACGGCGTATCCTCCTATATCTTCTGCATGATTTCTCTGGCACTCTCCATATCTCACAGTCCTCACAGCGAAGGCTGAATTTAAAGAATTCCCAGAAGACAGGTCGTGTTCGATGATTTTCGACCCCGCATGACACTTCTCCATTTCTTTTTTATTTATTTATTTATCCTTTGAATACTAGTGATTTTGAGTGAATTTTGGTTTAGGACGCACGTCACGCACCTGAGAGACGTAAAGATGGAAAATATTAGTGGAAACCCTAAACCTAGTGTTGGTCACCTAGGCTATGAGGTTTATATATACACCTAATGAATTTTTATTATTCTGAAAAAATCATAATTGAAAAGTTGACGATGAAATCCGTAACGCATTAATGAACGAGGGGAGATATATATACACACACACTATTGTATATGTATGTATGCATGTGTCTGTATTGTATATTTTGATAATACCTCGGGTTCGGTTCGGTTTGGTTCGTTGAGCAAAATCTTCTACGCTTGGGGATCGAGTCTGTAAGAACGAACAAACATCAGGAGCCAGGGTATTTATAGAGGCTGAAATTGCTGAATATTACTTTATGAAGAAGCACTCCAGCTAGGAAAGTTACCCTGGAATGGCAATCTGTTACGAGATTAACAATGATTAGTACTTATCACTGGATATTCTTGATAAAGGATATTATTCTACGAGAATATATATTGCATAATTAATTATTTAGAAATTAAACATTTTCCTTCGCTATTTTTACATATCATACACCATATTCTTAATGAATCATGCATATAAATTTTTTTAGAAAAATATATTTTTCAATGTAAAAATTGAAGTATACTAAATTTATTTCATAATTTAATGTAACTTTTTTCTCTATTTCATAATTTAAAATTTTGTGTAGATGTAATAAATCAATGTAAAATTCTTACTATTTAATTAGCTACAATATAGTCAAATTTAGTTTAATAATACTAAAATGATTAGCTTTAATCGAAGAGCAATGTCTCTTCTTTTTTTTTTTTTCTCTTTGAACGTGGTGGTTTAGTGGAATGGTCACCATGAATTGATTGCCTAATTAACCGCCAATTAATAATTAGTTACTCTAATTAATCAAAATTTGGTCATTTCCTCGCTATTGTACTATGGGGAATCCGATATTTAAACAATTTGTCGCGTCATGTTAGCAATGTCCAACGACATGTCAAGCAAAAAAGATTATTAAAGTGCGAAAAAAATAATTTATCATATCAAGATCAAATTTTGATTGATTAGTTGACCAAAATACAACATAGGCCGATTTATGATATTTAAAAATTTCGAGAGATACGAGCTATTTAATTCAAAAGCGATACAATTCTCTGATATTTTATATGTAATCTTTCCAAATATTTAATTTTTCACTCATAAATTTTGATGGCATGCTTAATTTTAAGACGTCGAAGGTCATAAAAAATTTCGTTGAAGTCTAATTTGTGATGGAAAAGGTAAGCATAGCTGCCCAAATGTATGGTAGACAAAGCTTTAATTAATTGTCTACTCTCATTTGTCATGCATGAATTCATTGATTTAAATTTAAATTAGATTATTTCTTTGTTGGTATGATAATGACTTGTTAAAGTTTTAAATAACAAATTAAGAGCAATTCTGATTTCACCTGTCGCTCTAATTTTTTGTGTTAAATAATTTACTCACTCGTGGGAATTAGCTAATACTAGTGTTCAATATACGCGTTTCGTATTTGTATAATATTTTTTTAATTAATTTGATTTATATTAAAATAAAAGTAATATCATAATTGCAAAAATTAACAAGACAGTCACAATACAATTTGAGAGGGGTAATCAGGAAAATAAGTTGAAAGGCCACATGTTACACTAAATCGGTATGTCTAATATAGGTGTGCAAGTGAAGCAAGCTACTTGTGAGTAATTCATGATCAACTCGGTCAAAACTCGGCTCAAGTATGAAAAATAAAGATATTTTTGTCAATACACATCTAAACCCGAGCTCAAGGGACTTGATATATACATGAGTCGAGACTACTTGCGCTCAACTCGATTTGTTTGCCTCCTAGTTTAATATCCTCTTGATTAAAATAACATAAACATATTTCTTATCCCTTAAAAGTTGTATTTACTCCAATAAGAAAATTTATTTTTGAATAATTAATTATGAAGAAAAGGCCAAATTGTTTTTGTATGGCCTACATATGTTTTTGTTCGCCAACAATAATTGGGTCTTAGTAGAATCATGACTTGATTCTTTTGTTTATCTGTCCGATTTTCTCCGCCACGCTGACATGAAATTGTACTTTGCAGGCATGCCGATCATCGGATATTGTTGATATATCCATGTGGAATTGAAATTAAAAATATAATTTTGTTATTTTATATTATATGTTTTTACAAAATGTCTAATGATAAACTGTATAAATTTTCTGAATTTAATGTTTTAATAACTTATTTTAGGAATTGAGATGAACATTAATAAATTTACTCAAAATCGAATATTGGAAAAATTACAATTTCAGTAGTATAAGTCGGTCTTTTTTTGTTTTAGTTATGTAACTTGTTACTGTTTTATTTTCATCAACTAACTTGGATTTTTTTTACCCGAAATCAATGAATCTATCAAATATTGCTTATTTAGAACTGATATTACTTTATTACATGGCTCATATATTATGAATAAAACATATATTATATACATTAAAATTTATTTAAGCAGAAAAAAAAGAGAAACGACAAGTTTTTTCCTCTTATTTTAAAATATTATGCGTCGTTTAATTTCATTTTTCTCCTTTGTTTTTGTTTATATTTATTTTGATGTATGTAATATGAGTTTATTATCACTATATGAGTTAAATAGGAGAGTATTAATATTACATAAACAATATTTGAATGAGTAAGTGGCTTTTGACCAAAAATCAATTTTCAGAAAATAGCTATATCTAGAAAGACAAAGAAACATAAAAACAAGAATTGATTGAAATGAAAGAATAAAATCCCTAATGTTTGTTTTGTGTAATTAAACTTATTCTGAAGAAACTTATAATTGATCGTATTTGTAAAATTAATTGAATAAGCACTTTTTTTTTTACCATTTCGAAACAAGAAAAAACAAGAAAACAGAAATTGATTGAATAGAACCCCTATATGTTTGTGTGCTTAACTTGCTCTAATAAAAGTCATACATGAGAAAATCGAGCTTCGGCTTCTGCCATGGCCCCAATCCTAAGCGTGGTATCGACAATGTTTTCAAAAATTAAACTTCAAAAAACATCAAATGTTGGAGATTTCACTACAAAAAAAAAAAAGGAGTAGCGACGGCTAAAACCATCGCTAAAAAGGTTAGGCGACGGTTTGGAAATCCGTAACAGGAGGTCGCGTCGCTATCTATCAGCGACGGTTTCTCAAACACCGTCTCCAGTAGCGACGGTATTATTTAACAAGAGTAGCGACGGTTAACAAACAAACCGTCGCCAATTTAGCGACGGTTATAAACACACCGTCGCTAATATAAAGCGACGGTTTAGTTAAACCGTCGCTGAATAAAACCGACGGGTTTTCGTCGCTGAATAAAAGCGACGGGTTTTGAAAAAACAGTCGCTATACGAAGCGACGGTTTTTGAAAAAACCGTCGCTATATTAAGCAACGGTTTTTAAAAGAACCGTAGCTTAATGTAGCGACGGTTTTCTGTAAAGAAAAAATTAAAATTATTCAAAATACTACGTCAAATTTCATAAATACAATACACCGGAAAAATTAAAATTAAATATTAAATTTTCTGTAAAAAAACGTTTTAAAAACTTAACTTGCACGAAGATATGCAAATCCACGTAATGCTGGAAGATCCCACCAACGAACAAATCTACGAAATTAATACAAAAATATGTTAGTATAAAGTAAAAAAAACCGATAATGCGAAAAAATCGATAGAATTTCGCTACAAAGTAAAAAAATCGAAAAGACGAAAATCGCTGAAATAAAAATGTTCGAGAACTTCGGTATATAAAGAATCATAGCGACGGTTATTGAAACAACCGTCGCCATTAGCAACTATGATACCCTTGTCCCACATCGAAAAAATCAAAGATTTAAAATGAGTTTATAATGGCTTACAATGGACTTCTATAGCAACTTGGGTTAATCATTTTCGTAAAAACGAGGACGAATATGAAGTAATTGCTATAGGAGCCCATTGTGCTGTCACGCAGCCACGTGCCCGGGCTCGGGGCGTGACAGAATGGTATCAGAGCCGGTCACCGGCATGGAACACCGGGAAATAAGTGCTATGCGGGGCAAAGTGCTACGTGCATGGGAGCCACCTCTTGAACATGCGGGGCAAAGTGCTACATGACGGGAGCCACCTCTTGAACCTATGGGAGCCACCCCTAGATTCTCGGTGCTGGTGGATCGAGGGGTCAGACCGCGACGAGGACGTCGCGTTCTGAAGGAGGGGTGATTGTGATACCCTTGTCCCACATCGAAAAAATCAAAGATTTAAAATGAGTTTATAATGGCTTACAATGGACTTCTATAGCAATTTGGGTTAATCATTTTCGTAAAAACGAGAACGAATATGAAGTAATTTCTATAGGAACCCATTGTGCAGCCACGGGCCCGGGCTCGGGGCGTGACAGCAACGATGTTGAGTTAACCGTCGCTTTCAAAATCCATCGCTAAAATTGCGACGGTTTATCAAAAACCGTCGCTATACTAGCAACGGTTTGTCAAAAACCGTCGCTATTCTTACCTTTTTTTGTAGTGTTTAATAAAATAAATATATAAATTATGTGATTAAATTAATATATTTTACAACATGTCATGAATTCACGTCGAACTATCAGAAAATATAAAGAACAGTAAACACGTACCATAATCTATCGATTGATCTAGTGTCGGAGTTATGGATCTTCCAAGACAACAGAGAATCGACCATTTTATTCTTGCCTTAGATGAGAGAACGAGAGAAATCTAGAATATGTGTGCCGTATATATTATATATTATTCTCTGTACCTTGGGGACCATAACTTTATATAACATTAGCAGTTTTCGACCTATCATAGAAGACTTAATTGGGCTGGATTTCTATACATAAGGTGGATCATACCAATTTATTTAATACTTTGAAAACCTATAATTAATTAGATCACTTTATTGAGTTTTTTTATTAGATAGCTTGTCTATGTACAATTAATTAAATCATGTGAGCCCATAAAATAATTCCAATACAAACCTCAAAGTACATAAATTCAGAAATCAAACTTTTGTTCCATAAATTAGCTGAAACACTTTGTACACTACCAAGATTACACGAAATTGTTTAATAATCTGGTCTCTATAAAAAAATATAAAAAAAACAAAATATAACAACATAAAAAATGTACAAAAATAACTAATAAAAACATCAGCGGTTTTTTTAGTTTGAGCTAGAAAATCCCCCCTGTGGAGCACTTTTTATTCGAGCTAGCTCGATCAGAAGACAACTTGAACACGAGTAGAATTTTTTATGCCCTTGTTTCGTATAGTTTAAATTGTCAAAATAGTCATCTAAAGTTGACATATTTTAGGTTTAGGTCCTGAAATTTGTAAGAAAATATAGGGTATTATTGATCATGTAAATTATTATTTTTTATTTTTGTCTTATTTCAATAAGATATTGATACGACACTAATCACGACAGCATTTTTCGGGAACACATCATTGTTTTCTAGCGTCACGTAGTGCGAAATAGGGGGGAAAATATATATATACATATATATGTGTGTGTGTGTGTATTATTATATTTTTTTGGTAATTATGTATAATTTATTTATACATTAAGTTCAAGCTCACCACAAATCTAATTATTTTATCCTTCAGCATGGGTGGGCTCATTTTGTTTGAAGAAATGTTAGTCTGGACCCGTCCAGGAAATGATTGGTCCTTGATGATTTCTTTTTCTCGGACAATCTCTAATCTTGTCCATTAGCATCATAACCGTTTCTCATAACGTTTTTTTTTCGTATTTTGTTATCTAATAATGGTCAACAATTATTTTTAAAAAACAACATTTTCTGTATTGTATTTCAAATACACTCGAGGATGTTATTTTTTAAAAAAGAATGGTTGATCAGGTCTATTTTCCCAAATATTTTCTTTTATAACATAGCATGTGTCTTTTTCCTCTTAGCTCATGGTCTATTTGATGTCAAAATCTTAAATTTGGGACAAAATATCATTTGAGATTCAATTGTATACATACAATTGGAGAAGCATATTGTTAAAAGAAAAACACAATTTTATTAATCATTAATAATCCATAAAAATATAATCTTAGTTTACTTTGAAAATATTGTTTTAGCTTGGATTCCCTTACGATTTTGTTTTCTCTTTTATCAATTTTTTTTTATTTTTTTAAATGATTCAGGAGATCAATAATAACATTTTATCATACATCTAAAAAAAGTTTTAAAAGTAAAATTAATGTCAGGCTGGCTCCAATTAATCCTCCAATTATCAAACCGGATGCATTCTGGATTGGCAGTCTATGGTTCCTAGTTTCTACAGTTTGGATTAAGTCATCCTCATTTTTTGTGAAGTGTTCATCATATGTATCCCATTTGGGATCTTATTCGGTTCACGTCGTCATGAATATAATTTTCTCGATGTAGCATAGAAAAACTCCGATACATATACATTCATATATAAATACAGAGAAAATAGTAATTTTTTTTTTGTAAATTACATTACACAAAAAAGTCTTGTGAGACGGTCTCGCGGATCAATTTCGTGGGTGAATCTCTTATTTGGGTCATCTATGAAAAAATATTATTTTTTTATGCTAAGAGTATTACTTTTTATTGTGAATATCGGTAAGATTGACCTGTCTCACAGATAAAAATTCGTGAGACCGTCTCACAATAAAGACTTACTCATTACATTAATGTAAACTAATTAAAAGACCAAAAGCTACAATTTACCAGAGGAATCTAATAACTATTTTTCAAGGAAATTAAGGAAATTGACGTGAAGTCGATGGGCAAGTTGCGTTGCTTTACAGGCGAAAAAGGTTCAAACACTGCACATGTTTGCATTTATGTCTAATCCTGAATTCATACAATGTATGTACGTACGATCATCCATCATGCATGTGATATATATATGATACCAATTACTACAAAGGAATGGATTTATGAGCTGCCATTTTACTGCTGGTCTTTATCCATAAATATCAAGTAATTAAATTCATTTTAAATATCAAAGAAGGAAACATGAATAAAAAATTAATGTACAACATGTTAGATCAAGAATATTAAAACTAGTTCGAAGATGATTGACACGAATCATATAATCTCAATTACATTGGTTTAAAGCCAAAAAAAAATGAAGAAAGTTGAAATCATGTGCTAAATTATATTATACCTTGATCTTCATCAAAATCGAAGTTTGTCAAATATTCCTTAGCTTGATCATCAAACAGCCAATTCTCCAGCACTGCGAACTCATCCGGGTCCGGTTTGCTATCTGAAACGGATCTCGAAAGTTCGGGACGTGATGGTTCATAAGCCAGACCGAATCCAAACAAGGATTCAAATGCTTCAGACAGATCAATCCCACTCCTGCTTTCGATCCCAGGAGTGAGGATCTGATCGTCACTCGATGCTGCGTCACATTTAGACGAATTTGGAGTACTTGAAGACTTGGAATGATTATTCTGATCCTCAGCTTTTGGTGTCTTTCTGACCCAATCTTTAAGCAATCTGGCGATGTTTTCAGTGCTGGATGCATAAGAAAATGCTTGGCCAGGAGAAGAATGGCTGGCATTAGTACTCTCGAATGATAATGCATCAAGAAGGGCCTTCTTGGCTGTGTTTATATCAGCTTGTAGCCTCCTCTCCCACTGCCCTCTCGAGATGGAGTGAGAATTTTTCGGCGAAAATTCGACGACTACTGTGGACGGATCGCCGGACCCGATTTCGAGTTTCCTGAGTTTCTTCTTTAAATGAGTGTTCCAGTAGTTTTTGATGTCATTATCTGTTCTTTCGGGGAGATGAGAAGCTATGGCAGCCCATCTGCACACAGAACAACATGGTTGCTACAAAATGTAAGGGATATCCAATACAGGTTTTAACATAAAGATTTAATTAGTTTTTGTGGTCGATATATATAATAAATGTAGCATAGCATACTTATTTCCCAAAAGGGCTTGAAGCTGAATAATCATCTTTTCTTCGTCGTCAGTGAAGTTACCTCTCTTGATCCCTGGCCGAAGATAATTGGTCCACCTTAGCCTGCAACTCTTGCTGCATCTCTTTAACCCTGCAAAAACAAATTTCCTTTTTCAAAAGTTAAACATTTGAGAAAGTATTTATATTCTTCCTGCAAGAAAAAGAATAGAAACAGTGGGAGAGAACAGCCGGAGATGGATTCATATGTAAACTTTAACTTCATCTATAAAATTTTCATAATTCCAATGTGAAAATTTGAAGGAACAGTACTTTTTCCAAGAAAAAATGAAATATATATAACCCACCTGTTTTACTGGGAACAGCCCTCCAATTTCCGGGGCCATTTTCTTGAACAAAAGAAACCAATATGATATCTTCTTCAGGAGTCCATGGCCCTTTCTTCACTCCAATTTCATCACAGCAAGGCGGCCTTCCCATTTCCCCCCGCGGCCACTAGTTATGTTTTCTTTCTGAATTTTCTTCTAATTTATTATATTGTTTTTCTTTTTTGCCTCAACTTCTGCAGTGCTTTAAGAACAAAAAGTGTTGGCTCTTTAATCAAATTTCTTCCCCTATCTTTTGAAAAATTTTCTTTCTTGTTTGAGACAGCTGAGACATTTTGTATTATGGCTGTGTTTTGTTTCATCCACGTATATAGAAAGTAGACCACACTGGTCTGTTTTCTATATCATGACATGACCGTAAAATGTAAAAACGACTCCTCGAGAGTGTCAAAGTAGGATTCTTCTTTTCTTGTTTATGAGAAAATATATTTTATTTGGAAAACGATGGTATAATTTAAAAGATTAGAGTTACACCGTTATCACCAGTTATAATTTTTGATAAAACAAGAATCAATCAATCATATATATATATACACACACACACACACACAGTTTTGATATGCTGCACACTACCATGTACACCTATGTGAGCACCGATGATGTGTCACTCACCTATTGGATGTGATGAAATATAGAAGAATTGCGCATCCAATTGGTGAGTGACACATCATCGGTGCTCACATAAGTGTGCACGGTAGGTGTACAGCATATCAAAACTGTAAATATATATATAGATACATCAATGTTTATGTACATTGTGCATATGTTACAAATTAGTATGGTGGTTTGAATTGTTAATTATTACTTGATAACTTAAAAAAATTGATATTCTACCGCACTGGAATACTTATTGTTGTTGTTGTCGTCGTCGTTAATATTATGAAAATTATTATATGATAATGTTTAGGTTGATAATTAGTTTGTGAAGTACAGATAAAGATTTAAGTATATACCAGTAGTATATGAATTGCATGTGTATAATGTGATGCACAAATATCGTGTACTGCTTGTGTATAATACACTTTTATTTTTCAAAGACATGATCTAGTTATGATTTTTTAAAAGATGGAGATTTTCAAATATTTGATTTATTTATGATGTTTTTCATGTAAAAAATTGTGAATAAATAATTAGAAAGTGATTTATTCTATCTGGATGAGTTGCTTGAAGAAAAATATAGAAGAATAATTGGTCGGAGATATCGAAATTACTAACAAGTACAAAAAAAATGACATAATAAAATATGTTGGTCAGGTAGTCATGTGTCATACCAAACGTGGTTACTTTAATATCCTAATTAGATAAGTAAACGATACAAATCAAATTAAATAACATCGAACTTGAGTTTGACTGGTTTAAGATTGATAGAGGATTGAGCTCGAACTCAACTTGTCTTGAAATTAATAAGTTAGCGAAAAGCTCGTTTATCATGGTAATCAAGTCGGAGCTCGAGTTTGGTTATTCAATAGCTCGTTTATCATGTTTAACAAGCCTTACTTGAGTTCAACTCGTTTTCAAGCTGATAAAACATACAATTGATCTCGAGTTTGAGTTTGATTCATACTTGTTAAAAATTATATATATATATATAACAAACGAACTCAAGAGAGCTTTTTATCGAACTAAACTCTGAATAACTCACGGATCGTTTGATTCGTTTACATCACTCACCCTAACGCATTACTCTAAAATCACATGAAATATCTAATAAAAAATTTGACTAGAAATGCATTAACTAATAACTCTAACATGGTGCAGGTAAAGTCAGCTTTGCCCACCTTCTCTTTCTGCTGCTTCTGCAGAATCCTCGATACCCAAAAAACGTGTGGCATTCAATGCGAGCTTGCCCCCGCTGCCCAAATCATAAACCCTAATTTTGCCACCTTTCTTTAATTATTTGCCCTAATTTTGTCTCCCTTATTCAATAATAATTAACAAAAATACCCACACTGAATTATATATCTACGTTGAGCATTCAAGTTTTGCATGCTTACTGCAGTAATTGATATATCTATTTTAAAAGGGAAGTAGTTTTCAAGAATCTAATTTTATTTCTCTCCTTCCCCATGTACATTGTGAATCGTGCATCAACTTAAATATTAGGTTGACTTGTAAAATATGATTATCATCATCATGAGATACTCTAATTTTGTGTTCGAAAACGAGGTCTTGACTCAATGGTTAAGATTGAAGTTTTGAGAGTTTGTTGGTCTCAAGTTTGAGTAATATCGTTGATTGTGAGTAGTTTTCTTAATTTATTTTGGTATATTTAATTGTTTTTTTGTATTGTTTTTGCTCGAGATAAGCAAATCTCGTCGGTTGTGCAGACAATTATATTATGTCTTTGTAACTTGAAATAATATCATACTTGCAGTGTAAAAAAAATTTATGCCGTTTGAACTGAAAAGGGAAACACAATCTTGGATTATTATCCCTCCGTTCCATATATAAGTCCTTTTACATATATTAATAAAATTATTGGAAAAACAAATTTACAGGTGGAATGACTATTAGAAAAGCAAGTTTTAATAATATGATATAAAAACGTGTTGGAAGTAACTGATGTATTTAATGAATATTGGTAGATTAGTAAGAAAAAAGAAAAAATAATACTAAATATAGCTAGTGGACTATATATTTAAGATATATTTGGAACAAATGAAAAATGAAATATGACATTTATATCAATTTTCTCACAAAATTAATTTTGAAAAATGATTTTAATTGGGGAAAAACTTAACTAATGTTTTCTGGTATTCCAATTATAATATTTTTTTTATCATTTAAAAAAATTATGAAAAAATTAAAAATTTGTGGATAAATCATATCGTTTTGGGAATTTTATGTTGGGCAAAATACCCGATTCTACCTCACATGAGATTTACTTCTACTGAGACTGTCCTTGTAAATGTTGCATCATATAATGTCATCACAAAAAATTATAAAAATTCATTATACAATTAAGTGTAGGAAAAAATCCAAAAACCATGATAGGACTTAGATCTTTTCATTATTAAAAATTTGGTCATAAACTTATAATACATTAAATTGATTTTGTTTTACAAATTTAGTTAAATTTGGAGGAATACTTACATTACATTAGACATTGCTATTATGTCAAATCCTAATCGAGAAAATAAGAAAAAAAATGAACAAAAATCGACGGAAAGTCACGGTCGCAAATTAGCGATGATTTGGATTATATAAGCCGTTGCTAATTTGTGACTGTTTTTCACAAAAAATTTTAAAATATAATTAATAGTTAAACCTACTTCTGCTTAAGTCAAATGCACTTATTAATGCCGCTTGCTAACACGGAATATTATTAATAAACGCTTTGTCATAATTGTATTTGAATTGTTGCGCCAATTAATGTCAGACTGTCACTATTTAATTATGGATATAATAAATACAAAAACAAAGTAGCTTTGTATTAATCCAGAAATAAATATCCATCTTTACATATACATAAGTTGGTTTATTGTGAAACGGTCTTATATATTGTCCTCGTGAGACGGGTTGACCCAATTCACATCTATCATTAAAAATAATACTTTGTAATGAATTAGATCGAGTCGGAAATCTGTGTCATAAAATTGACTTGTGAGGCAATATTCTCACAAAAATTTATATATATGTGTGTGTCATTGCTAGAGAGATATGACCACCTTATTTTTTAAAATTATTGAATATTAATGGAACATACCATATGCTTTTTATAATATCTTAATAAAGTTTTTTTTTAATAGAAAAATATAAAATTTTAAAATATTGTTAATTATACCTGTGGAGTTTAAAGTTTTGTATGCTTTTGATTATTATTACTTTTAACACGGAATAATAAATGCAATTTGGGCTAAACATATAGTTTACGGCCCATAAACGAATCAGTGCAAAAAGGCTTTTTGATAAGGCCCACAGCAACCACTTATTGTTATGGGCCTATCAGTATGTTTGGAGGCGGGCTAAAAAAATCTAATATCTATATTTGTTTCTTCATTTTATTAATTTTAAACTTGAATTTCTCTTGAGTGTTTGGAACAATAAGGGATTCTTTAAGAAATTAAAAAGAAGTGGGAGAGAAATAAAAATATTAATTATTTAGAAATAAAAGTTCAAAGCTAAAATAAATTAAAATTTGAGCGTTTGGAAAAAATTGATTAAAAGTTCAATTTTTAGTAAACAACAAAAATATTCTTAACATGTATAATACATATCTATTTCAATTATCTAAATTTGGATACGAACACCATCAATAATGTATTTATATAATTATTATATAATTTAAATATTGTTTCGATATTAATCTTTCTTGTTATAATATGAATATTTAGAAATTTATGAAAAAAGTAAAATATTTTTAAAATATAAATGTTTGTAATAAAATATGATTAGAGTTTTATGAATTTCATTTGAAACTCTTGAAAACTCATATATAAATAAATTTTAATATTTTTTAAAAAAAAGTTCAAAAATATTTATAAAAATTGAGGATAATTTTGGAATATCATAATTTTTTAAAAGATAAAAATATCAAATCATAATTTTAAACTATTAAAAAAAAACCAGGTACTCTACCAAACACCTTTTAGTATTATTTTACTCCCAAACAACTTAAACTTTTGAAAATCTCTTAATGACATCAAACACGTTTTGCAATTTAAACATTATGCATTTCAAAAACATAAATAATAATAATAACATTTTCCCTATGCACAAAGAAACCGCACTTCGATTAATTAATAATTGCCCATAATATGATGGTATTTAAATTGGTGAAGTAGTTAGGCGTTTGAACAATAGTCAAGAATTCGATTATTTATGTCTAACATTTTCTCGGATGAGTATGTCGCACAAGACTTAATGCAAATAATATATAAAAAGTTACTCAACACAGAATTTTTTAAAATTAATATTGCCATGTGATTATGTGGCTAATTATACACACACATATATATACTTGGCATAAACATTATACATATAGCCATAGTTTGGTACACATTATAGGATAAACATGTGATATATAATATAAGGATAAGTTAATGATATATAAGATGTAGGATATTATATTTAATATTTGGTATGATTTTAATAAGAGTGATTAAATTTATATATTATATTGTAATGACAAAATTAACATTATCATAATAAATTTTATAATTTCAAAGTTGTTGCTTAAGTTCATATTTCTTATCTGTTCATGCGCCAACAGTGCTTGCATGATTTATTTATTTTTACATAATTTTATATATTATATAATATGATAATCGAGCCCTTGATTTTGTGAGTCAATTCAAATATCAATTTTTAAGGTTAATCGAGTGATACTAATAATTTTATTGAGATTTATAAAAAATCATTTATATAATTATCTCGAGTTCATTTATATAATTATCATATTATATAATATATAAAAATAAATAAAAATACTTATTTGATGGGACGGTGAAATGAGAGAACGATAAGGTTTAAGATTTTTATATATTGAGGGTAATTAAGTCATTTGTGGTGTTTTTTATCATTAAATTAAAATTATCACATGTCATAAAAGGGATACATTATCCTTATATAAAATTATTTATCACGGGCTCATTATATTATTATGGACTTTCTAAAAAAGTATCAAACATGAGATAATAAGGATTATTTATCAATCTCTCTTATCCCGTGTACCAAACTATACCATATAGTTTTTACAAGTATACTTTGAAAGTAATTGAATGTGATGATGTCTAGGTAAAAAAAATGAACCAACTGATTTTAACTTAATATTTTTTTTAAAAAAATGTAGAAAAATAAAAATAAATTAACATTATGATCATTTCGCACAACCTAAAGTCATCGATCTAAACACAAACTTTGAGTGCGTGCTTCAATTGCTTCATTTAAATCGATCAACGATTTGATTTCTGATTAAAAGTATTCCAAATTAAATTCTTATTGTAAATCAATTTTTTTCATCTAAAATTAAATTAAAATAAAATAAGACTATATTTGATGAAGAATTGGTACAAAGAACATTATTTTTATTAAATTAATGGGACAAAATAAGTTAATGTGTTGGAAGCAAATTAAGGCATATGTAGAGGGTTTATTGCTAATACTATTAGGCCTCTAAATTGTTACCCTTTGGTTGTAAGGTTGAAATGAAACTTTGACCACATAATTAAAGTAAATCTAGTAAATTATTTTTTTTTAATGAAAAATATGCGATCTTATGCTTAAGATCATGTCTATTTTAATAAATACAATCATCTTATAAATAAAAAAAATAAATCAGAAAACTTAATTTTTTAAAAAAGTATTTACTAAATCCGATTTTAATTTCTTTAAGAAAGTGACGGGTTTTAGAAAATATGATAGTAAAAAAATCTTTTAAAAATTTTAAAAGAGAAATTACAATAAAATTTTAAAAACATAATTTTCAAAAATTGAAAACTTTTCCAATTTTTACTTTATTAAGTCACACACTAATCTGTAGTAATTTTTTGTTTTTTACGTCACATTTAGGGGTGTAAACGAACCGAATCGATCGAATATTAGTAAAAATATAAAGTTTAAATTCGGCTCGAATTAAGTATATTAGATTTTGCGCTCGATTTGAAGCTCAAAATTTTTAAATTTAATTTTGGCTCGAGTTCAGCTCGAAAGGAAGTTCGAGTTTGGCTCGAAATCTTCGATCGAACCTATTCGTAAATTATTCGAACTATTATTTGAATAGTATGGTTTGTGAATGAAAGTTCGAAAGCTCGAAACGTTCGAAATGCTCGAATTGTATATATATTTCATATATAATTATATTATATTAATAAAATATTAAACTTTGTAAACGGCTCACGAATTATCGAACAAAATAATTTTGACTTGAGTTTGGCTAAAAAAAGTTCGAACATGTTCGAGTTCAGCTCGAGTTTGATAAATTTGAATACAAATCAAATATTTATCGAGTTAGCTCGAAAAGTTCGTGAACCAACTCGATTCGTTAACCCTATCACACTAACATTTCTCCACTTAATATTTTATACATAGCAAACCCACCTATATCCATTTATTATTTTCTTGCCAAATCCCCCCAAAAAAAACCAACAAAATTATAAGTTTACTCATATATTTTATATATACTAGAAATAATGCACGTGCGTTGCACGTGAGAAACATATGTTGAAGTAATTAGAATTTGAAACAAAATTAGTTAACTCAACAAAAACAATGATAATAGTATTGTAAATTTTGACAATTCATGTTAATTAGCATATGTAACTAATTTGAAAAAAAACATATTTTTTAATTTTAAAAAAAGATTTGGACTACTAAAATTTTTCTCATATCTTTTTTATCATATTGTTTTCTTTTGTTATTTGTCATTTT
>NW_027359894.1:0-200 GCF_012295235.1 Primulina huaijiensis | reverse complement strand
GTAGAATGCTTCTAAATTTAAAAATCGAGTAACATGTAAGGGATCAATTCAAAACTAAAAGTTGATGCAACATGTTTCTTCTAGCTTTACAATTGAATAATATAAGATCGAGCGTTTGTCGCTTTACCAAAAGCTATAACTGATGATAACTATGTAAGTCAAATCTTTAATTGAATCATACAACAGCTCAAGCGACTACC
>NW_027359893.1:0-416 GCF_012295235.1 Primulina huaijiensis | reverse complement strand
TGACATAAAATGATTAAAAATTAAAAATTACTAAAATTGCAAAACGTACCATCAAGATTTTTTAAACATTAAAATATAAGAAAAAAAATGAAATTTGACAATATAATTGATCAAAATAGTATAAAAAAATTAAATAAAAGAACGGAAAAAATGAACATCCTTGTTTGTTATAAGTAGGCCTGGTTCGGAATGGTATACCGATTTTTTTTAATAATACCGTATACCGAGCCGAAATTTTTGGGTACCGAAAAATGAATACCGATACCGTACCGAAATTTCGGTATGACATAAATTACATACCGTTCTTACCAAAAAAATTCGGCATATCGCAATTTCGGTATGGTATCGGTATAATACCGTCTATACCGAATTTTTTTTAAAAAAAATTGTTAATCTCATCACAATGACAACAAAAT
>NW_027359892.1:0-706 GCF_012295235.1 Primulina huaijiensis | reverse complement strand
CATTATTTAAAAACTTTAAAGTTAAATGTTTTTTTTATTTGGAACAATTATGAGATGAGTGATACATATTCGATAAGTCTCTCATAATGTGAGCTGAGTGAGAACATACGTACACTAAAAAAATTCGTATTATCAAGACGAAGACATTATTGAGACTTTGTATAAGCTAGGAAACATGATTAAAAAAAGAAGCTTAATATATTTATGAATTATGCAACCTTGTATACTATATTATATTATAAAAGGAGTGAATTGGTTGTCTGGTGCAATCAGTAGTTACTCAGAGATATCAAAGGTGTTAGGAATCAATTGGTAGTAATTAAGTAGTTAGCAGCCTCCAGGATCTTTTTCATTTTCTCCTACTTTCTCTTAATAAACATCGAAGAATAGTAATTTCAAGTAACATGTAAACAGAAATCTTCTTTATGTTTTTTGAAGTTTTAAATAGTTTGAAACATATATACATCCAGAATTTAATCATAAGGTGATTTGATTTGAATATATCAACAAAAATGATTTTTTTTTTTTAATAAAAAGACGGAGACAAAGCATGAAACAGGAAGATGAATCTCAGCAGACAAAAGCCTTTACTACCGTCGGCATAGTATTTTCGAATTTTTGTTGCAACAGGGTGTGGCTTAAGGTTGACCGTGACGGACGAGTCTCATCCGAACCCATGGTTGGGTAATCCTGAATGTTATGATCA
>NW_027359891.1:0-836 GCF_012295235.1 Primulina huaijiensis | reverse complement strand
ACAATCTTTATTTTAATAATATTTTATGATTTTATTCGATTATGGAATTATACTTTATCTGTATACCCATGCAAGCTGCATATATAAAGTCCTTGAATATACAATATGTACCATGAGGTTTGCGTCACAACGTAAGATCATGAAACTCATTAAGAAGTGTACCGTATATTCTAAACAGGTTCCTAGTCGATTCAGCCACCTATAACAAGGATAAAGGTCGCTCGAGCTTGAGACTAGCATTTGTGGTGTAAACGTCATGTTTCATTGGCAAGGGCATGGAGATGTCCATTCACATAGATGAGTGTTCATATGATGATGCACTGAACAACCCTCCCTCGGACTGTCCAAGTGGTTCTCAATTATCGAGTGGAATAGTCCGCAGTTACGGTTGTACACCATTAGTCCTTTGAGTCGGGACAATGTAGGGGCTATACGTACTAGCATGCACTTTGATCCGTTTACCGACTCCATCGAGGGTCATCAAGTGGCGAGGTTGGGTGTAGTTTCGAAATACGTAGGAACAAATGCATTGTAGTCGGGGATTCACCGTTCGCCTACGGGTGAAGATATCCTGTAAGGTCCAAAATTAAGACGACGTAATCCAACGGCATGCAAATCTAAGAATTCTGAGAAAAAAAAGGTTAATTAAATTATTTTAATTGCTTACTTGATTAGGCGATGTACATGATTATATGTTAAATAGGATTTTGTTGTCATTATGCATAAAATTATATTTTTAAGGATTATTCAAGTTGCGATCGAAAAACGGAGACCGATGGCTGAAAAACCTAAAATTTTTTTATTAAATAATTATTTTTAATTATTTAAAATATGAT
>NW_027359890.1:0-415 GCF_012295235.1 Primulina huaijiensis | reverse complement strand
ACCTTTGTCCTGTTTGTCGAGCTAAATGGAATGATCTTCCTTTGGCTGTTCCAAACTCTAACACGAACGTTGATAGCAGTTTCGCTCCATATCCGGTCGATCGAGTTCCTGAACCCCAGGTCCCATTTCGTTCTCGTGTTATGCATGAGCCAAAACTGATTCTATTTTCTGATGATGAACTGCCGCCTTTGGTCACCGCTGATCCTGTGTCTTCTGCTCCACCTGCTGACCCACAAGATATCAGTATCAAGACCATTCCGGAGCGGGTCGCTGTAGCTTCTTCGGAATCTGTTTCAGAATTTTCTGTTCTTGTTCAAATAAAAGCACCACCGCGGGAAGACTTCGGTCACACTCCTATCGATCTTGTTGCTGTGCTAGATGTTAGTGGCAGCATGCATGGATCAAAATTGGCGCT
>NW_027359889.1:0-4447 GCF_012295235.1 Primulina huaijiensis | reverse complement strand
TAACATATTTGTTTATAATCATAATGTACAACGTATAACAAAAGTACTGAAATTCATATGATTTTCATAGTTTACTAATATAAGTCCTTAATTTTTAAACCTCTAGAGAGACGATGTCATAACGATGGTTGTATTCCACCCTATCAGGGCCATAAACTTATCGTATTTTGTAATTACCACTCATATCTAGTTGAATCATAACAATGCTAAAACGTAGGATAGTTTTAATTGTAACACAAAACAAATGAAGCATGCTCACACGAAACTTTCAAAAACATAATCGAAACAAACATTTTAAAACAAGCACACTTACCTTAATCTTGAATAAAAAATGGGAAGAAAGATTGATTGGCTCGAAAATCTTGAAGAATTGCTGCTTGTATTCGGAAAGCGTCTGGAAAGAACTTTGATAACTCGACAGAACCTTGGCTCAAAAATTTGACAAAACTTGGAGAGAAATTCTTGAAGTGATGGAGAGGTGTGATTTTTGTGGAGAGGGGTTGCCAGTATTTATAGGTGGTGTGGTGCAAGGGGGCTGTTTTACCAAGGACTTGAAAAAATCACCTCCTCTTAGCCCTTGTGTAAAGGCACTTATCAGTATATCTGGAGTAGCCGAGGGAACATCGATGAACATCTTGTTGAACCTCTTAACAAAATCCCATAGGTTCTCTTGTTCTTGCTGTTTAACATTGAATATACTCAGGGCTGTCAATGGATGTTTCTTACTGCTTGCAAAATGGTGGAGAAAAGCTCTCCCGAAGTCTTGAAAAGTTCTGATGGTCCCCGGCCTAAGCAAATTTAACCATTGCTGGGCCGATCTGACCAAAGTGGTTAAGAATACCCTACACTTGATCGGATCTAAATATTGGTGCAGTAATGTTGCATTCTCAAACCGAGATAGATGTTCTTCCGGATCCCCCGAGCTGTCGTATTCTCCGACATTATGAAATTTGAAATTTTGAGGCAATTCGGCTGCCAATATCTCAGCCGAGAAAGGAATCCCCCGAGCCAGAAGGGGCAGAGGAGAAGGTGTATTCCTTTCTTATTTAAGATGTTCCATTTCTTCCCTTAATCTTTGTATCTCCTGTCTCTGGGCATCATGATCCTCTCCGGGAGGAGGATTGTTGTTTGGTCTTTGTGCCAAGACTTGTTCCACAGTCGTAGTGATCAGTCGGACGAGCTCTGTCATATTGAGGGTTGGATGATTGTTCTCTCCCGATCAACTTCTTACCATCTTATCTCTCTTTTCAAATTCCTACACACGGCGCCAATTGATAATACCAAATTTTCCCTGGGTCCGGTCTAGTGAGCTTGGTCTTCGAATCAGCAATGTTTGAACCAAACAGCCAGAACANTCCGAGCAGAAGTCTATCTTAGGTAAGTTTCCATATAAAAGTAAACTCTTCTCTAATCCCTGCAAATCCGAAAATGTCCTGGATTTTCTGGCAGATCTAATCATATGGCGAGATTCTCTCGTATTTAAAGATCATTCACGCCTTTGATATCCGATCAGGTTCTCAGGATAGAGCCCGGACACTCAGGTCGGGATTGGATCTCAACTCGTACTAATGAGACTTATATCATGCTCCTTCATATATAAAACCCGAGATAGTGGAGCTACGTATGAAAACATTAAACTACTCTGACCTCGTACCCAATACACCGCCGGGTCCCGGACGAGCAGGGCTCGATCGAGCACTTATGCTCGACGGAGCCCTGCTCCGGGCGTTGGTTATGCTCGGAGCTCGGACAAGCTCCAGAGCTCGCGCTCAGAAATAAAAACAAAGTTCGACCTCACACTCAGCACTATTTAAAAGCACGAGCTCGTGCTCGGCAGTAAAAACAAAGTCCGACCTCTTGATCGGCACGATTTAAAGACCGACCTTGCGCTCGGGAACTAAAGAAAATCTGGCCTCGCACTCGACAATGAAATATAAAGAAAACCAATAAAAGGTCTGATCTCCAAGTACAAGAGATCAGATTCGCACTGAACATGATGTTTTATATCAACCTTTCAGTGATAATGAGCTTATGATTCGGAAGAAGCGCTAATTCGATTTCCCCTTTTAAAGGTTAGACATTATATCTTTCGAGCGAACACTCGCTTAGTCACATTTCATCAACTTAGATAAAAGACATAGTTTCAAAACACATGCCAATAATAAGGGAAAGTGAAACATGACCAAAAGAACACCAAGAACAGAAACATGAGGAGTACAAGTGCATTGAGCAAAAAGAGCCTAAAATAAGAAATAAAAGGCGAGGAGAATGCCCGGCTGGCTTCCTCACTTTCTCTTTGGTGTCTAGGCCTTCATTCTCCGTCACCCATCTTTTCATCCTCCGGCATGTCTTCTAGGGCCTCAACCACATCAAGGAAGGAAAAAGGGTGTTCGGCTTCATAATACCCGTTGGCCCGTACTTGAGCAATACACCAATTAAATCCATGCTCGAATTAGGAGGTGGCTTTGTCTGAGCACAGCGAATCAAATTTCGAAGAGTGGATGAACTCTTATTTCTTCTGAAGCCACATGGCCTCGGCTTCATGTTCATTCTTGCGCAGTTGTTTCTCAAGCTGAATTGCCATCTGCTCCGTCCAAGCGGCCTTGTCCTCAAAAACTTGTGCTTGAGCTTGGGCGGCTTCGAGCTCGGCTAGGAAAGCTACCTTCTCTGTCTCACTTTTAGTATGGATATCCTCCATTCGCTTCATAAGTTCCCCATGATGGCTGAGAATGTCATTCACGGACTTCTAAGAAGAACTAGCCATTTCCCGGTTCCGTATATCCGATCAATGACCTCCCCTTCCCATACAAGAGCCTGTGAAGCACATGTATATGTTCGTTAAAGAAGAACTATTAATACGAAAGAGACAAAACTAGTTACCTACATAAAATTAAGGGACATAGCCTCTATGGCATGAAGTTCGGTATTGGCCTTCACGATGGCAAGATCCTCAGAGGATACCAAGTGCCGAACAAAATTTAGAGCTTCCGGTCCGAAAGGATGGGCTATGAAAGAGGTCCCTGGTTGAGTGATGCCTCCGGTTCGACCTCTTCGAAATCGCAGTTATCAGGAACATTGGAAGAACTGTGAGTTCCTTTCCCAGAGCCTTGGGTGGTCGGGGACGAAGCAGTAAACTTAAGAGTTTTCTTCATTGGTTGCCCATCGGACTCCATGGGCACTTTCTTCTGCTCCCTTTTGGCCTCAACAGTAGAGGATTTCGAGGAGGCTCTGATCTCAGCTTTCCTCTTCTTCATGTTCTGAAGCATTTCAAACTTCATAATTCTTTTCTTCTAGAGAAAAAAAATGGGGGAAGAGAAGACATAAGAAGCAAAAGAAACATAGAGTCAGCCTAATATTGATTTTCGGTAGTAAAGTGGAAAGACTGGGGTAAAATATACCTATGCCTCCCTCCACTTCGATTCCTTTCTTGCAGAACCTAAATTTACAGAGAAGATCATTCTGGATCAAGCTCTTGACGTCAAAACACTTTTCCGAGATACTGGCAAGAAAGTGGGTTAGGTCAATGACGCGCCTAGGTGCACGGGGATTTCTAAGGGTTAACTAGTCAGCCCAAGCCATATCGTCGTGCCAAGGAAGCGGCTCAGACTCTACATAAAAATATCGGTTCATCCAACCTTTGTGAGAGGAAGGGTTCTCGCCCATAAAATCACACTCGGGCTGAGGTGATAAGTAAAACCGACCTATCTATTTTCTTTTGATTTGCACAAAACGATCCAAGAAGGCTACTGAGAGGGGTATATCGAAATACATAAGTAAGACCCCTAAGGCCAGAAGCGTGCTAAAGGAATTAGGAGCTAGTTGGCTGAGGCATATAAGATAGTGTTCGCAAAGGCACTGAACTATTTTGGAGATGGGAAACCGAAGACCCATCTCTAGTTGGTCCAAGTAAAAGGCACAATATCCATCAGGTGGGAGATGAGCCCTATCTGTAATCTCAAAGATCCGAAGGTCAATTTCTGAAGACAATCCCGATACCTCTCTAATCCTAGAGACATCGTAATACCCTAGGACCGAAGCCTTGACTTCATACCAAGGAAGCCCTGCCGAAGTCTTCAAATGGGAGGGGGAAGAAGTGCCTATAGCTTCATCCATTCCTTAACCAAATTATTACAACTAACACATGAAGAAAAACTTACCAAAGCGGTAAAGAAGTAAAGAGTTGGGAACAAGAGGTTACCGAACTCAGGATAGTTGGCCGAGCTGAGGACGTTGAGAGGGCGAGAGAGTCTTGTACCTTGGGAGAGAATTGTGAGGTTTGAGAATGGAGATTGTATTTATAGAAGGGCAGGGCAGAGGAGAACCGTCGGATCAATCAAGAATATATGACTGGGATCGTGCCTGTTAAATTCCTCGGGATCCGTACCACCGTTTGATCCTGGTCGACCAAAATCTTATCAACAACTTGATCGGTCTAGATCTTCTCGCA
>NW_027359888.1:0-750 GCF_012295235.1 Primulina huaijiensis | reverse complement strand
GTTTAATTCGATGCAAAGCGAAGAACCTTACCAGGGCTTGACATGACGCGAATCCTCTTGAAAGAGAGGGGTGCCTTCGGGAACGCGGACAGATACCAGAATTTCAAACTATTGAAATCATATTCGAATATAAATTGACTTTCAATTCAAATTAACCACAATTATCGCCAAGTAATCGCTCATTTCTATTGACCAAGCAAAAACCTCATTCCCTAATTCAAGAAAAAATCACTTTTGAATCTAAAGGAATGTTTTTTGAATAACGATTTTATACATTTTTGATTTGAGGTGAATTCGAAGAAATTGTTCGAATTGTATAATCGTCAATTATTGACACCGGTAACCGACCTAAAGTAATTTGATTATAATTCAATTCATGACGATCGTAAGTGGAAAGCTCATATTCTTCAGTCATTGATAAACAATTTGTTGGACAATACTCAACGCAATTACCACAAAATATACAGATTCCAAAATCAATACTGTAATTAAGTAATCGTTTCTTTCGAATATCAGATTCCAATTTCCATTCAACAACAGGTAAATCTATAGGACATACGCAAACACATACTTCACAAGCAATGCATTTATCAAATTCAAAGTGGAACAGAATTGACTGGGTGATAGAGTGGTGGAAACGCTTCTTTCTTCCATATTTTGGACCTTAGCTCCATGGAACAATATGTTACTGCTGAAACACGGAATAATTGAAATCTTAGATCAAAACACTATGTATGGATGGTATGAACT
>NW_027359887.1:0-254 GCF_012295235.1 Primulina huaijiensis | reverse complement strand
GGTCATCCCCGGTCTCCTTTTCCCTGCCTATTATCGAATATTCGGACAAAATTCTTAATTTCATGAAAAAATGTCACATAATCATTTAATTATGCAATCATACATAAATATCATGTAAGCATTTAAAAACAATTAAATAAAACAATTAAGCAATTAAAATATTTTTCTTGCATTTGGTTTACGTAGGTTGGTTTTGAGGACGTTAATTGCCCCCCCCCTAAATTGAATTTCGTCCTCGAAATTTTCCTTGACTT
>NW_027359886.1:0-831 GCF_012295235.1 Primulina huaijiensis | reverse complement strand
AGTAATTTCTCGCCGAAATGTCATTTCTAAAAAAAGAAAGATATATCATAAATATAGAAATATAAGTACTGCAATAAATGATAATTTCAATAATTGTTTGCATTGATTATATCAATTCNCATTTGAATTAATATAAAAATAATTAAATTCAAAATTGAATTAAATGAATTGATATAATCAATGCAAACAATAATTGAAGTAATCATTTATTGCAGTACATNAATTATATCAATCAATTTAATTTGTGATATGATTTGTGTTACTATGATATATTTAATTTTTATTACAAACTGCATAAATAAATTTTAAATACAAATGATTGCAATGTTCAGCATCACTCGTCTATTTTTGCAAAAATAGTAATTTCATGTCAAAATGTCATTTCTAAAAAAAGAAAGATATATCATGAATATTGACATATATGTACTGCAATAAATGATTACTTCAATTATTGTTTGCATTGATNATTGATTATATCAATTCATTTAATTCAATTTTGAATTTAATTAATTTTTATATTAATTCAAATGTAATTTATGTATTATATGTTTTTTTTTATTTTTTACTTAAATTGAAACTAAACTCTATTGAAAACGTAAATTATATTAAAATTTTTGCATTGATTATATCAATAAATTTGATTAAAAACTGTATAAATAAATTTAAAATACAAATGATTGCAATGTTCAGTATCACTCATGAGGTAAATCATTCAAAAATACATTTTGTTATTTTAAGAAATTTCTGCCCAAATTAATTACTAAAAAATAAATACAATATTTAATTAATTTATTGAATTTTTCTAAAAATAAAATTGGTTGAATATTAAAA
>NW_027359885.1:0-888 GCF_012295235.1 Primulina huaijiensis | reverse complement strand
CCTCTAAACTTAACCAAATCACAAACAGCCAAAACCATGACCTTTCTAACTCAATAAGGTACTTTTCAATCCAAGGTCATAGGCTAAAAGCCAACAAAGAACTCGTACGTGACCTCTGAACCGAAGCAAAACCTGCTGTCCAAGAAAATACAGCAGCAGCTCTTGAGCTTCCGTCGCTTCGTTTCAAGACTATCGGCCATTGGGGTTTGAACCACCAACCAGAGCCTCTTACCAACATCCTAAGGTATGGTTTGAACCATGGCTAAGGGCCCTAGGCCAACCATAATCCAAACAAACACCTAGGACGGCACAAAGCTCAAACCGAGAACACGAAAAAAAATTCTGTACCATGCGATTGTTTGGATCGCTTGCTGTCACGTGTCGTTCCAGTGGTCCTATGGTTGACCATGGCTCAATCTAGATATCATGAGGTATTGTGTGAACCATGGCTAAGGGCTAAAAAGCCAACCAAGATCCACACAAAACTTCAAGGCCGAAGCTTCACTGGTATTTGTCTTGTTTTGTTTTAAAACCGATGGGACTATGAACCAAGCCATGAAAGGGCATCTTGGTCACGTCCTAGACATGTCAAGGAGGAGTTCAGACCATGGTTACAGGCCCTAGGCCAAACAAAACCCGAACCCTCCCTTTTGACAGCAAAACAAGAAATCGAGACTCAAAATGGCATTATGGAAGAGTTGCTGTCATTTCCCTCCCTTGCGTTTATGAGGCTTGAACTAATGGACCAACACGATCCTAACACACCCTAGTACGTGCCTAGGTGCAGCCTTGGATTCCTGGAACTGAAGCCAACCCCTGAAATAATCAAAATCACACAAACCTGTGAAGGCACAAGGAATGAGCCGAAAATCTGCACAATATTTTTTG
>NW_027359884.1:0-1148 GCF_012295235.1 Primulina huaijiensis | reverse complement strand
CAATGCTTCAGGTGATAGATGCTATCGTTAAGAACCCAGATGATAATACCCAAGTAGGCCTTAATCCCAGTTTTCGGTTTTTTGTTAAATCACTTCTTCTGCTTTAAAAAATTGATCAATGTGATTTTTGGACATAAATGATGAACTTTTACTCTTTTAGGTATCCCTGCTCTATGCTAATGTATCTCCTGAGGACATACTTCTCAAAAAGAAGCTTGACCTATTTGCTGTGAGCCACCCAAACTTGAAGGTGCTATAATCATCAACTTAACCTTTTGCCATTTGTGTTGAAATTTGCTTCTTTTTTTTCTTAATCGAGTCAGATCTGATTACATCTCTTATTCAGGTATTCTACACTGTCGACAAGCCAACCAAGGATTGGCATGGAGGCACTGGTTACGTATCAAAGGACATGGTTGTAAAAGGCTTGCCTAGCCCCAGTGATGATACACTTATTCTTGTAAGCTTCTTTGCTTTGAATATCGGTGACCTAACCCCGTCAATATAATCTGATAATGCGAAGTGAGAATTATGTTTGGAAAGGGTAGGCAATAGTTACAGCAACATGTAGCAAACACTGTCTGTGTCTAGGCACATGCAGTTTTGATTATAAAGGAGATAAAAATCAGTTCATTTACGCTTGTTAGACCTGGAGAGCTCGTTTGTAGTTCGAGCCTCTCAAATTTACTGATGTTACGTGCATTGTTCGTGCCTCAACTTTACAAACAGTATCACCTGCATTACTGTCAATACCTCATCTTAATCTCTAGCCCCACAAAGGAATTACTAGTAACTTCTATCTGCTTCAATGTGGTTTCTTATGTTTTTGAGAGATAAGTCTGGTGTTGTTTTCTGGGACTAGAGGGTCTCAACTCGATACTTTGCGAATGGAGAGTTGTTAGCACAGTGAATGATGGGAAAGGTTGATGGCTGCAAGAGATGGTTGAATTTTTGTAGACAGGAGTGACTAGTAGATGTCTGTTTGGTGGTATCAATTGTGTGAACTCGTATCCGTAATTACTTAAGGTGCATACTACTGCATCCAGTACCAGTTAATATGTGTATATAGGTGTTTCATGTATCCAAATATTTTGAAATGAATGCTTGCCTCTTCCAAATAACCGATTGCTAGAGCAGTCAAAACTGGC
>NW_027359883.1:0-418 GCF_012295235.1 Primulina huaijiensis | reverse complement strand
TGGCAGAGTGGCCTTGCTGCCACGATCCACTGAGATTCAGCCCTTTGTCGCTAAGATTCGACCCTCCCCTAAATCACTCCAAAAAAAACAATCCCCAATTCTACACAAGTGTTTCTACACTAACAAAGCAACAGCTCCTTAACGAATTCCCAACTTTACACGAGCTCGTCTCTCGAGGTTAAATGTTATTACTTGGTAAGATTCCGGACCTCGCCAAGTGTTTTGAAAACCCCCAACGCTCGCAAAGGTGCATAGTGAGAATAATAAGTGAAGAGACAGACTTGTCCAAAACGCCCACCACGAAGGTGCATAGTGAGAAGAGTAAGTCAAGAGATAGACTTGTCCAAAAAGAAACGGAAGAGAAAGCTTGGGGAGACGCTCACGAAGGTGCATAGTGAGAAGAGTAAGTCAAGAGATA
>NW_027359882.1:0-512 GCF_012295235.1 Primulina huaijiensis | reverse complement strand
GTCGAACTCTTCAAAAGAAGAATGAAAAATAAATAAAAATAAAAAATAAGACGAGAAGGTCGAGCTTTAAAAAAAAAATTAGAAGAGTGGGTCGAGCTCACTCTTCTAAACTTTTTTTAAATAAAAATAATCTTCTAAAAAAAAAATTTTTTATAAAAATAATTATAAGAAGAGTGCTCGACCCACTCTTCTAAAATTTTTTTTATTTTTTTGTAAAAATTTTTTATAAAAACAATAAGAATAAATTTTTTTTATTTTTTATTTTACTCTTCTTATCGTGGGTAAATGATTTCATAAATGATATATATAATTTGTATAGCTCGACTCACTCTTCTTAATTTGTATAGATTTCATAAATTATACATATTATATGAACTTTTAACAAATTGATAGAATAACATAAGAGTGGGTCGAGTTTTATGGTCGAGTTGAGAAGGTTGGGTCGAGTGAGTGGAGTTTGGGGTTTAGTTTAGGGTTTGGGTCGAGTGAATAGAGTTTGTGGATTTTGAGCT
>NW_027359881.1:0-4247 GCF_012295235.1 Primulina huaijiensis | reverse complement strand
AAATAATTTTTTATATATTATCGATGTCTAAAATTAATAATCTAATCGTCATATTAAATATTTGCAAATAAAATAATATAAAGAATAAATTTATTCGGCAATTTATACACAAGTTAAAAACATGTAAATTGAACCGATATATATTATGAAAAGGCTCCTTTTATTAATAGTTATGGTTATGGAGCATTTCTTCTGTTTCAACGGTGCACATGATTGTTTTTGTTTCGAAATGTAATGATGAATTTGGTACAAATTATAGTCTGCAAGTTATAAGACTGAATTGACATAAATTTCAGCAATAAATCCTTACGCCAAGAAAGTGAATTAAATTGGTTATCTAACAGAAATTTCTCTATTTCAATACACGAAATTATACCCCAAAAAAAATTTATTTCACTTTTTTTGAAGATTTAGTTGTTTGGGAAAAATAAAAGAGTCGTTTATTTTTCAAAAAGACATCTTGCATAAGTTGTCGAATTCAGTTTTTATTAATGTAAACCAAGTTGGTAATTAGAAATGTTACATCAGAAATAATCTCTCATTATCGCTCCTAATGAATGTGAAAATGTATCTCTTCTCGACATCCCATTACATGTATGTTTTGGTTTTCTTGTTTTGTTGGCCGCATATTTTGATATGATCGGTTTAGGACTTTTTTTAAGGTGTTTTAAGATTAGGTAAACAACAAATGGAGATCTTGTTCTAAGCTGATCATCGAGTAATTTTATATAAAACTACGAAAATAATTCGAGTTGATACAACCAATATTTTGTCAAACTGATAACAGAGCTCATTGTTTTAATTAAAATTATCTTATGTTTTGATGACAACGAAGATCTCGTTGATTGTTGTGATGTTTTCAGGTTGTCTTGCTGGATGAACATTGTCTGCTGGACCAATTTGCTGGATATTTGTCAAAAGATCTCGCTGTTTATGCTTCTTGCGCTGACTGCTATTAGAGCATATATGCTGAAGTACTCAAGTCATTTGGCTGATCGGCGTCAAGCTTGTCAAAGACATTCAAGCTGCCTTATCAAGATTGACTCATCAACCCAACAAGACTAGATGCTCTACTACTTTAAGTTGCCTTATATAGACTGCTACTACCAGCTAACTAATAGATCGAGCAAGTTCTTTACAGACTAATTGTTGGTTTGGACTTTACTGAATCTTATACAAACGATCTATGTGTTAGTGCTATAATTTGACTCGTTTACTGACTCCATGAGAGTCATCAGGTAGCGAGATTGAGTGTAACGACGACACACGTAAGAGTTATAGCATTGTAGTCAGAGATTCACCGCTTATCTATGGGTGTGTATATCTTATGTGATTTGGTGAGTTAATAATGTACGGAATATCTAGCCAGGTATGAGATGCGCTTTAGGGTAAATGAGTTCCCTACTTACACATGTGATGCTACTATGATCACTCAAAGATATATCACATCTTATCAAATTCATATGCAACCTTCAATATATTAACGATTGCAGATTCGATTGAGATATATAAGAGAAGAGACTGTATTGTACATTAACCATGATCTACTAGTTCTTGCAGGTACTATCAGAGATACATAGGAAATCATTGGACCATGCTGCTAAACGCTCTTACCAGGAGGCAATCAGAATTGTGTAATAACATTCTTATGATCAATGAGTTGATACATAAATAGAGATAACTAGGGTAAGTCCGAATAAATGATAAATGTTGTCCTAAATCACAATTAGTTATAAACTCACAGCTAGTTCTATCTTTGAATCATTGAGGGTTATACAAGTATTAGTTTTTTTGTTCCCGTTGAGATAGTCAAATTCATGATCAAACATTACTCATTTATAAGTATAATCTATTGCTGGAATATGGAGAGAAATAGTGAAACTACTAAAAGAATGTTAGAGAGTACAAATCATAATTTGTGTGAAAGTGTTTTAAAATGAGAGATAGTCCTGAAAGTGTTCAGTAGGTCGAAAATCAAACAACTTATCATAATAACGAGCTATTTATAGTCATCGCATCGATGATATCAGATCACCGATCGGGATTATGAAATTAATCATAATAACGAGCTATTTATGTGGAGAGTTTTTATTGACTTGGATCATGTAAGTCCTAGTTTTAGGAACAAATCCTAACTCAAACAAATTTGTAGGTAACCTTAATGCGGTTGGTCACATATTTATAAATAAGCTATTAAAGCTTATTATTAGATATAACTTCACTCAAAATTTTTGAAAACCTCTCTCTCTAACATCAAGTGGCCAAATCCTATACCGAGGGATTTTGTGCGCCACTTTTGTTCATCATCTCAACGCAAAATTCTTCTATTTTTCTAGTACAAACTAGAAGAGGATTTAAATCGCCTTTCATGGACTTGATAGAGGAGATCTTGAAGAAGGATTTAAAGAATATTTTCAAAATCTTCGAGGAGGCGCAATTCGTTTGAACTAGAGATTTACAACTAGAGTTATCTCTGCTAATCATAGAATAGTTGGAGTCATGCTCAAACATTTATGTTTGGAGGTAAATTCCGAATAAAAACCCTACTATTATAATTAAAATCATACAAGTGTCCAAGCTTATTTTGTATTATCAAAATAAAAATTTGAAAATTTCAATGCGTCTTGTGCATGAGAAAACTGTTCGTCCCTCGTGCAGCAATCTGAGATAATAAATATGAAAATAAAGAATAAATTGGACACCGAGATTTACGTGGAAAACCCCTAAAAATTATTAGGGTAAAAACCACGAGCAATTTTGAAAGAATACCACTATAATATATTTATGGTGTACAATCCACTCACTGTATTTCCAAATAGAACACACACTATCTTAACACAGGAGAACAAACACCTCACAAATATTATAGAACTAAGCACTTAACTGCTATAAGATGAGAGAAAACTCGAAGAAGAGATGATTTCAGAATGATGGGAGAGAGCTCTATAAATGGTGTGAAACCGCGTGTAGGAAATTTCCTCATATTTGCAAATTTTCAAAACGCGTCTTCCATCTTTTTATGTTTTAAACAAATGCGTGATCATTAATTGCACCTCCATTATTGCCGACAAAAACTATACAGCAACAATAATTGTAGACAAATCTGACTATACATCGGTCAGACCACTCAAAATTCAATCGAGAATGTTCCCAGAAAAGACAAAGTCATATGCAGCTCTTTTCTCGAACATAATTAAAGAGCCGTTGGTTGCTGACTTTGGCTAGTGTTCAAGAACACATATTGTCATATTCTATATTTGAAAAGAAGACAAAGACATGTAACATTTTCTGCACAATTTCCAGTTGATGGTACCGAAGAGGAATGTTTTAACAGTCAGGCCACTCAAAATTCAATCGAGAATGTTCCCAGAAAAGACAAAGTTCTATGCAGCTCTTTCCTCGAATAGAATCAACGAGTCGTTGGTTGCTGAGNAGAACTCACTTATTTTAATTATTAGTTTTTGGTTATCAATTTGGATAAAAGAGTCGGCCGATAACTGATGAAAGAATTCTTTAGAATCTCTTGAATATATATTTTTTTTGAAAGTAATAACATATAAATTGTCACGCCCCGAGCCTGAGCCCGCGCCTGCGCGACTGCACAATGGGTCCCTATAGCAACTACTTCGTATTCGTCATCGCTTTACGAAAATGATTAACCCAAGTTGGTATAGAAGTCCATTGTAAGCCATTATAAACTCATTTTAAATCTTTGATTTTTCAGATGTGGGACAAGGATATCACATCGCTTTACGAAAATGATTAACCCAAGTTGCTATAGAAGTCCATTGTAAGCCATTATAAACTCATTTTAAATCTTTGATTTTTCAGATGTGGGACAAGGATATCACAATCACCCCTCCTTCAAAACGCGACGTCCTCGTCGCGGCCAGACCCCTCGATCCACCAGCACCGAGAATCTAGAGGTGGCTCCTACAGGTTCAAGAGGTGGCTCCCGTCATGTAGCACTTTGCCCCGCAGGTTCAAGAGGTGACTCCCATGCACGTAGCATTTTGCCCCGCATAGCACTTATTTTCCGGTGTTCCATGCCCGTGACCGGCTCTGATACCATTCTGTCACCTCCCGAGCCTGAGCCCGCGCCTGCGTGGCTGCACAATGGGTCCCTATAGCAACTACTTCGTATTCGTTATCGTTTTACGAAAATGATTATCCCAAGTTGCTATAGAAGTCCATTGTAAGATATTATAAACTCATTTTAAATCTTTGATTTTTCAGATGTGGGACAA
>NW_027359880.1:0-342 GCF_012295235.1 Primulina huaijiensis | reverse complement strand
TATACAATCTTATCATGATCACTATTCAAAAATTATACATTATCATACTTTTTGAGAGTGATATTTAATCACACAAATAACATGAATAATGAGGACTTTCAATCATAATCAAGGGCCTACAGACTAAATAAAAAATGAATCAAACGCGAGATAAGAGATGATTATTTCATAACTGGCAAACATAACCTCAAAGTTCATGCGTTAACCTTTTGCAAAAATAAATCCCAACAAAATAAATACGTTACATTCCGACATCCTTCGAAACTTGGTATTAGTATAATGGGAGATTTTCTATTTAGTACCCAATCATTTCAAACTTTCTTTCTACTCCCCATCTATTTT
>NW_027359879.1:0-833 GCF_012295235.1 Primulina huaijiensis | reverse complement strand
GATAGCTCGAGCCACAACTTTATAGCACGTATTACATAGACTTATCGGCCGAAAATCACTCGGTTTTCCAGGATCTGCCACTTTGGGAATCAGAGTTATGTTCATTTCATTCCACCCATCAAGTTCGCCTCTGTCATTTAGAATATATAGACAAGCAGATACAACTTCCTTACCCACAATACTCCAGTTTTTCTGAAAGAATAGAGCTGTGAATCATATTGGACCAAGAGCTTTTGATGGGTGCATGTCAAACAAAGCTTTATATATATCACTCTCAGTGTATGGCTCCTGCAAAATTTCATTCATAGCTTCGTCCACCAAAGGGGAAATATTCTTAGTTGCTTCCTCAATATCTGCTGCAGAAGGATGGCTTGAGGAAAATAGATTTGCAAAAAAATTCAGCATTACATCAGCCATATCTTTTTCGTCCTCCACCCACTGACCATTATCATCAATCAACCCTTTAATGTGATTAGATCTTTTTCTTTGCGAAGCAAAAGAATGGAAGAATTTGGTATTCCCATCACCTTGTGCTAGCCAGTTAGTGCGAGCCCTTTGTTTCCAGTGCATCTCTTCCTGCATATCTAACTTCTCAATGATGTTTTCTAGCTCAATAATTCGTCTTTCATTGCTAGAGGCCATCAATGGGTTCATAAGAGCATCAAGTTCTTTTCTTAACGCCTCGAATTTTCGAGAAAGATCGGAAAACCTAGAACCTGCCCATTCCTTTAAGACTCCACCGAACTTGAACAAGGTTCTGGGTAAATCATTTCCCTCACTTTGACTCGACCAGTTTTCCATGATCAAGTTAAAGTCCTCCTCCATCATCCATT
>NW_027359878.1:0-521 GCF_012295235.1 Primulina huaijiensis | reverse complement strand
TAATAATAATAATAATAATAATAATAATAATAATAATATATAAATAGCTGAGACAGACAAAGTCATCTAATTTGTCACGATTTGGAACAACATTTTATATTCAGTTAATCATCTGAATTTAAAATAAAAATATATGAAATTTATCATATCATGGATTTAACATATTGTATAAAAATATTAATCCAAAATCTCACGGAGTAACATAAACTCACCCCTGAATAACGAATAGACTCCATCAATGTTTTGGTGTAGGAATCAGGGTCAACCTTCCTTCTCCATTATTTTATTTAAATAAAATGTATAAAGATATAAAGATAGAAATAAAATGATAAATATATAATACGAACTCTAAACCAATTTAGTTTGATTCTTGTACACGTAATCATCTACTCCGTTTGTCTCACATATGTAAGTTTATATACGGTTTTATGCTGATTAAGAAATTCTATATTAATATAGACAAAATCTTAATTTACTCATGTATATAACGAGTTTGAAATTTTTACTCCAGTATATTTTGT
>NW_027359877.1:0-288 GCF_012295235.1 Primulina huaijiensis | reverse complement strand
TTTATTTAATTTAAATTTCATTAAAGATATATTTTTTAAAAAAAATAGAGTGTAAATTTCATTAAAAAATGGTGAATAAATGTCATTTTCTTCAATTTATTTTATAATCAATTAGTAGCTGATAACAAATAAACAAAAAACATGTATTTATTATTATTATTATTATTTTAAATTTCATTAAAGATAGTTTTTTTTCCAAAAAAACGGAGTATAAATTTCATCCAAAAAAGAAGAAAAGTTTAGATTTTATTCCAAAAAATGGTAGCTAAATTTCATTTTTCTTCAATT
>NW_027359876.1:0-385 GCF_012295235.1 Primulina huaijiensis | reverse complement strand
CTTCTTCAGCCGTACATAACTTTTGAACGGATCCACCGATTTTGATAATTTTTTTATCGTTGGAAAGATATTGAGGTCTTGTTTAATAAATTTCTAAGTTTCAGTCCTAAATTTGCTAAGTTTTTTAAATTTTTGACATAAATTCCAAATTTTCATCTCAAATAGGAATCCACCGAAAATCTATACCCGCTTACAAAAATTAATGTTTTAGATATGGAATCTTCCTAACTTTTTGCCAGCTACTGGATGGATTTCATTTAAAATTTGAATTCATTACGGTTCATAAAGTTGAAAAATTTGCGTATATATCGTTTTGCACTCCCTTGTACACAAGAAAAGTGTACTAGGGGGTGCGCCACCTGCGGAACTACCGTTCCGCATGATA
>NW_027359875.1:0-1557 GCF_012295235.1 Primulina huaijiensis | reverse complement strand
CTTTTACCTTTAGTGAACAATTTTCACTTGGCTCCAACTACGCCGGTATAAGATAACGTAGTTCTTGTTGTAAATCCCACATACGTTCTTCAAATCTTCTTTTTTCAATCTCCTAATCCGGTCCACGACTGAATTACTTGTTCATCTTCTAACTTGCACTAGAAAGTATATAAGGATTTATCGTTGGAGATTAAAAATCGAGAGACGGCATAAATCAAATTTTCTTTGATGAAGGCCGAAATTTTGAGAGAAAAGGAGAGCAATTTTCGAAAATTCCAATCAAGGGGATGGAGGTTAGGTTTTTCAAAATTTGTGAATGAATTATTTTTAACCCTAAACCTAATACATATATATAAGCTTATGGCTCATTAATTAAATTAAATGCTTAATGGGTTTAATCAATTAATTATTCTAGTCCAACTAGTTTAATTAATTAATTAATCTTTTAAAGTCCAATTAAGAACATTAATAATATGTATGTTAGTCTTGTACTCCTACAAGCCCATTATATATATACCCATTACATTTAATTTAAATCCCTTATAAATTCAACATTTGAATTTAATATTTAAATTATAAATTCAACTCTTTGAATTTATTTTTCCAAAATTTAATTATCATAAATTCAACTGCTTGAATTTATTCTCTCAACGAAAACAAATGATCCAATGTTTCTGTGACCCGCAATGGTTCAGGGATACAGCTAGCCGTAGGTTCACAAATCCTTGTGATTCAGGACATAATATTTTATTCGGGCTTACCCTTATTTGCCTAATTCTATGTATCAACAATGGATCATAAGAATGTCAAAAATAATATTTCTGATTAAACCTATCGAATCATGGTAAGAGCGTCTAGTAGCATCGCCTCATGATTCCCTAGGTATTATTGATAGTGCCTGCAAGAACCAGTCGATTGTGATTAACGTACAGTACGGTTCCTTCATCTCGTATATCTCGATCGAATCTGCAACCATTGGTTCATCGAGATTTGCATAATAATTTGATAACTATGTGACACATATAAATAGTGGCATCACATGTACTATTGGAGAACTCTTTCTCTAACGTACGTCTCATACTCTGGCCAGAGATTCCATGCACTATTATTTCATTAGATCACATAGGATATCCACACTCGTAGGTGAGCGGTGCATTCCCGACTACAATGCACTGACTCCTACATGTGTCGCAACTGCACTCAATCTCGCCACCTGATGACTCTCCTGGAGCCGGTAAACGAGTCAAAGCACAACCATAGCATATAGAGTCTCAGTGTTGTCCCGGGTCGTAAGGACTAATGGTGTACAATCATAATCACGGACTTATCCTCTCGATGAATGATAACCACTTGGAAAGTTCGAGTGAGAGTTGTTTGGTATAATCATCATATAACTACCATCTGCATGTTTGGACATANCATGTTTGGACATCTCTATGCCCTTACCAAGAAACGTGGTACACAATATCACATATACTAGTCTCGAGCTCAAACAACCTTTATCCATGTTTCAGGCGGTTGAATCGACTAGGAACGAATTTAGATCATACAGTATTT
>NW_027359874.1:0-242 GCF_012295235.1 Primulina huaijiensis | reverse complement strand
ATGCGGATATTTATAGACTATTAGCGACGTTTGTAATAAAACCGTAGCGACGGTTTTATATTTAACCGTCACAGATTTAAAATTTTGCGACAGGTAAAATAAAACCGTCGCTAAATATAGCGACGATTAATGCTTAGTTGTCGCTAAATTCGGCGACAGTTAATAAAAACCGTCGCTAATAGCGACGAATTTAATATTACCGTCGCTAAATTTAAATCGACGACGGTTAAATAAACCGTCGC
>NW_027359873.1:0-328 GCF_012295235.1 Primulina huaijiensis | reverse complement strand
ACCTAATGGATGGGCCCATTATGATCAGGTCCAAACCAGATTTTGGATCTCTGTCCCATCCCCAACCAATGTAGAATGTTCATCACAGGCCCAGATATTCTCCTATAAATACGAGATTTGGGTGTCTAATTTATGGATTCACTATATTGTTTTCAGCAGCACCCTTAGCTGCTCCCCTTTCTATCCTCGGTCTCTGACTTGAGCGTCGGAGGGACTACGCCGGGACACCCTCCCGGTCCTCTTCCAACGGTCTTTTTTGTGATTTCAGGCCCATGGCAAATTCGAAGCCTGTGTCTGGACTAGCGTCACCTGCTGGAATCGGACCCTA
>NW_027359872.1:0-356 GCF_012295235.1 Primulina huaijiensis | reverse complement strand
CCACAAAACACTTCATATACTTTATATTCATATTTTAAAAATTTTTTAAAAATTATTATTATTTTTTTTAGAAGGGCTACACAGACCTCGTGTAAGGGTCCGGGTAGGCTCTGGCAATTCGTATTTTTGAAGGAAAAGAACACGGACTCCGTGTCGGGGTCCGGGTAGCCTCGGGACTTGGACATTCACGAAAATTCGCTATCTTATTCATTAATTCTCTCAATCCAAGCCTAAGGACCATGAACCAACACCTCGAGACTCATCGTAGGATGCTATGACATTGATTCAAACACGTAAAAACACCCCAAACATCTCCAAACATCGGCAAGCAACTTCAATACAACAATGACCCGTAA
>NW_027359871.1:311-476 GCF_012295235.1 Primulina huaijiensis | reverse complement strand
CTTATATACTATATGCTAATGTACCAACTGATTAAATATGTCAATATGGAAAAAAAATTATATATTTTATTTTCAAAATAAATTAATTCGGTAGTCAAAAAATTAGAAAAGAATTGGACATATAAATGATCAAGAAAATAGAAATTTTTATATTGAAGTCCTCTC
>NW_027359871.1:0-140 GCF_012295235.1 Primulina huaijiensis | reverse complement strand
AAAAAAAAATTATAATATATTTTAAACAATACTAAAATTGAAAATTTGAGAGTGAGTAAAAGATAGATGAAAATAAAAAGCTCAAAAAAATGTAAAACTAAAAAAAATTAAAATAAACATAAAAAAAAACTTTTTAAAAA
>NW_027359870.1:0-2374 GCF_012295235.1 Primulina huaijiensis | reverse complement strand
GGAGCCTATTTATTACGTCTTACCAATTTTGGTATAAAACAAGACGGATTGTTTTGAAGCTTTTCTGCAGGACCTATTTCAGGTATTAAAGCTGAATATATCAGAAGTCAAAGAAGCCGTTTTGTTTATAGACGTTGGGATAAAAACTTCTATAAATATACAAGAACAACGTTGATAAAGTGTGATACTGATTGCAATACTCACAACGTTGATTTGAGCACAAAAACTCTCTTATCTCACAAAAAGCTCGACATACAGAAAAGTAGCACACACTTCATAGCATATATCCGATCGGTTGAAGATCATTTTGTGCTGCTATTTCTCACACTCTTCATAAACAGTTCACGCTATTCATATCTTGTTGAAAAGAGTTTGTAATCTGGAAAAGAGTCTTTTCCAGAACCTTGATTATATATTATCGTGTTGATACACTAAGAGTTTCGGTAGGCAGAGGGTAAGTCCTGCTGAAGTGGGTGTGCACGAGTGTGTACTGTAAAATCCAAAGTCTTTTAGTGATACCTTCTGGAAACAGAAGAAGGGGAGACATAGAAGATTTTATCTTCGAACTTCCATAAACAACTACTGTCTACTGCCTACTGTTTTTATCATTTCAATTACCGAACCGTCAGATCATTTCCGCACTATTTTGTGATTTGTTGGTTGCACACTTGAACAAGATTAGCTACAATCTTTAACAGGATTTTAGCAACTTCAAAAGAAGAAATCAGAAAAGAAAAGAGTTTATTCACCCCCCTTCTAAACTCTACATCGATCCCCAACAAGTGGTATCAGAGCAGTGTTATTCTTGTTCTTAAAAATGTACAACAGATGGCACACTTTAGCAAGGTTCCCATGTTCTCAAAAGAAGACTTCGATGACTGGAAGATCCGTATGCAAGCTCATCTAGCAGCTCAAGATGACGACATGTGGTTCGTCATCACAGATGGTCCATTAAAGATCTTAAAGCCTAATACAGCTGTTGCTATCACTGATGGTGCGTCGCAAATGGTTGAAAAACCAAGAAGCGAATTGTAGAGGCCTAAAAATCCTTACTTGAAAATTTGCGGAAAATTTAAAATTTTTCTTTTAAAATAAATGGAGTGCCTCATTCATACCANAAAATTGCATGGGAGTAAAATTTCATGTCATGAGGCATATCGTAAAATGTCGTGTCATGATTAATTATAATACGTGCATAGCTGAACTGAAAATCATAGTGAAACTGTTTGCTCATTGGAGCCCTGTACTTGAATAGCATATAATAATTTTCTGTGAGATTATGGTCTACGCAAGTGGTCCCTGAACTGAACTGAACTGAACTGAGCTGACCGATACTGGTGACCGGACCGATACTGGGGATCGGATTTACGTCTGATCAGACTACTGCCACAGTACTGGGTGAAACAACTGAACTGACCGGTAACTGGTGACCGGGCCGATACTGGGGACCGGACTTAAGCATGATAGTAAAGTGACCACAAGCAATATCGCATAAATCTCAAATTTTGTATTTTTGCACGTAATATAATTAAATAACTGAATTAAATATCATGTACCCATTTTACTGCTTGGATTGGATCGCTCCCAGGCTCGCTGCAACGTAAATATGCCATGAAAATATACAATGGATTTATGGGACCAAACTATACAATAACCTTCAAAAATGTGACAATTACGCCTACCGACTTCGTATTAAATCATGACTCCAAGCCAACCCGAACCAACACTGAACCATCATGTAGTCATGATTAAAATACGTCTAAAATGATCAAATAATGCTCCTAAAATGGTGAGGGCCGAAATCTAGGTGAATGGAGGCCAAAACATGAAACGCTCTTTCGAGAGTCAATTTGGCATATCGCACCGTAAATTCTCGTACGACCTCAAAAATGATCCGAATCACAAACGGTCGAAAACATGACCTTCGTAACTCGATGAGGCACTGTCCAGTCCAAGGCCATGGGCTAAAAGCCAACCGAGTACTCGAACGAGCCACTGAACCGACGCAGCAAGTTGCTGTCCAGAAAATTCCAGCAGCTGCGCTTGGTTTCCTTACGTCGTTTTCGAGACTACCGGCCATTGGGGCTTGAACCACCGACCAGAGACTCTTACCAACATCCCAAGGAATGATTCGAACCATGGCTAAGGGCTTTAGACCAGCCACAATTTGAAATATTCCAGCAACAATCGAAAAGATTCACCCGAGAGCACCTTTGCGCGCGTGAGGGGTGTTTTGCTTCGCTTGCTGTCTCGACTCGTTCCAGTGGCCATTTGATTGACCATGGCACGACCTAGACTTCATGGGGCATGGTGTGAACCGTGGCTAAGAGCCATAGGCCAACCAAGATCCACACCGTTCCACCATACTCGAACC
>NW_027359869.1:0-421 GCF_012295235.1 Primulina huaijiensis | reverse complement strand
ATTTTAATTTAATATATATTGAAAATATAAATTACATTAAAATTTTTATATTGATTATATCATGTTATTTAATTTCATTTGTGATTTTTAGTTTAGTATTTATTTTTTATATTAGTTCTCACTACTCTCAATCATAATAAATAAAATATAATTTTTTTTTATATAATATCACGTTTTTCAACTGTTTTTTAAAAAAATCTTTTTGAATTTTGATATATTGATTGTCCATAATATTATTATTATTATTATGTATCGTAACTAGAACTTCAATATAAATATTTTTAAACATGTTTAGAAAAATAATTACATTTTGTCATCAAAATGTATTCATTTACTAAATGACAAAATTTTTGACATTTTAAAATATTTATTTATTGTTTAAAATTTGCATAGACAAAATAATATATGATTTTTAAGATAT
>NW_027359868.1:0-524 GCF_012295235.1 Primulina huaijiensis | reverse complement strand
TCTGAATTTTATATTAACAACTTGCTAATATTTTTATTATTTTATCTGCTTCAGTTTCTATGGACAGTTTATGATATGGAGTCCCCGGAGATTGCTGGAATTCTTGATGGAAACAGAATTCATCTATGTTGGTCGGCATGTGCATTGATCAATTTTCATATAGTTGAGATGCATAGACCAGAGCGGTGTCTCCGACAATTTGGAATGCGTCAGGGTGTCCCGTCACCTGCTACTAACTTCGATAATTTTCATAAACTGACGCGACAAGGTCGTAACAACTGTGATTGGGCGACATATCACAAAGATTTTGTAGAAATGTGGAATGACAGATATCGTTTTGTGATTGGTGGGGATTATGTCATTCCTGGTACACCCGACATCACAGTGGACTATGTTGGTTAGTATCATCGCATTTCACAAATATTTCTCTCGTTGCAAGTGGTACCTTCAAACATCATGGGCTACCATCCCGTTGATGTAAACTACCGACAATTTATCGTAAGACATGTTCAATTTCTCTACAT
>NW_027359867.1:0-1146 GCF_012295235.1 Primulina huaijiensis | reverse complement strand
AGACATATATTTATTTTCTGTGATAAAAAACGTTATGAAAAATTTTAATTTAATTATTTAAAAAAAATATATTTGTATCGTCGATCAATACAATGTGGTCGAAAGTTGCAAGCCCATGTGATATTTATTTATTGATAATTGGATGGTAGTGAAAGGCTGTAAAGCCATGTGCTTTATCTGTTTTGGAAGCATCTATCTACTTTACCTATATAATACGAAGAATTGTGTTCTAAGTTTTTCTCATTCTCATCTAAGTAAGGTATCTTAAATTTTTTTTTTATATAATTTGTTTATTGGATTGACTCAAATTTTGAGTTAATTTTTTTTTTTTGCAGGTAAATTTTGATTCAATCGTAATATAAGGTATGTATATTAATATAATTATTTATGTTAAGTATTAAATTTATAGAAAAAATTATTATTTATATTAAAATATAATTTATATGTTATGTTGATTTAATTTTTTGCAAATTTAATTATTATTAATTTTTATAAAGATATTTAAAAATCATTTATTATGATAAGCTTATCATTATTATTGTTATTTGTTTAAGAAATGTTTAAAATTTAATCCAATGAGATGTCTGAACTTGCTTAAAATTTTTTTTTAAAGTAAGTCACGCCAATTAATTGGACGTGAATTGCTTCAATTTCTTTTAAAAAAATAAAAGCAAGTCACGCCATTAAAAAAAAATTAAGCAAGTCACGCCCAACTAATTGGCGTGACTTGCAAATTTTAAAAGCAAGTCAATTTCTTTTTTTTTTTTTCACGGTAAACGGTGAGAAAGCCCATTTTTTTAGCCCCATAAGTTATAGGTCTTGAGGCACGTGCCTTACCTCAATTACGGTCTTGCCCGACAAATGAGACAATTCGTCTCACCCATGTTGTACCTCACGCATAATAAGTTACTCCTCCTGTTATTTCTGCATTTCCTCTAAAGAACCAGCGATATTCATACTCATCTAATTCGAGTTTCTTATTCTACCATTCTTTAATAATATTCAAGTAAATTTCTAGTTCCATTTACCTAAAAATAAAATATAATAAGATTAATTTTTTTAAAAAAAAAATTAGAAGATTACATTAGTATAATTAGAGAATGGTGTGAAAAAGTAAAAATTTACGGTAAAAAGTAAAAATCTCAA
>NW_027359866.1:1509-2135 GCF_012295235.1 Primulina huaijiensis | reverse complement strand
TTTTTCAAATAAAATTTAGCTCACAAGACGATATCCTGGGTCCGCGCCGCATGGGGGAATGTCTTCTCTCATAACTTAATTGGGGTTCACATATGTTTTTTTTTAATAAAAAAACTAGACAATATTTAATTTTGTTGAAAATGTGAAAAATATTTGTGTTGAAAATTATAATGTTGAATGTTGAAAATTAGGTAAAATTAGGTGTTGAATGTTGAAAATTAGTGTGTGATGATGTATGTAAAGATGAAATTGTTTTTGGATTGTTTTCTAAAGAAATCCTATAAATAGGTCTCCATTTGTAAAGATTTGAGACAATTGAGTTGAGAAAAAATATTATAAAGTGTGTAGTGTGATAATTTTGAGAGTTTGAGATTTTTATTTTTTACCGTAAATTTTTAATTTTTTATAACACGTTATCAGCACGAAGCTTTAAAAGTCCTCCATATTTTTTCAAGCTCCAAAACAGAAGAAAAAGGTAACAAAAGTAATAATATTTATTTTATTGTTTATTTATTTATTGTATATATATTTAAATAATATAATGTTATTATATAATAAAGATCAGAAATAATAAAAATAAATTTTTCAAAAAACTTGTTATAAATCCTGGGAGGATGTTAAGACGA
>NW_027359866.1:0-955 GCF_012295235.1 Primulina huaijiensis | reverse complement strand
CATGGACTCTCGATGTAGAAATGCATCTTGAGTCATTGGGTCTAAGCGAGACTATTAAAGAAAATGGTATATCTTCATAACAAGAAAAAGCAAAAGCTATAATATTTTTGCGTCGACATCTTGATGAAGGTTTGAAATGTGAATATCTCATCGAAAAAGATCTCATGACTCTGTGGAAAGGATTAAAAGAAAGATTTGAACATATAAGGGAAGTTATACTTCCGACCGCCCGTGATGAATGGAATATGTTGAGATTCCAAGATTTTAAGAAAGTAAGTGATTACAATTCGACGATGTATCGAATAATCTCGCAATTAAAATTTTGTGGACATGAGGTTACGGAATCAGAAATGCTTGAAAAAACATTTTTCACATTTCACGCATCAAATATAACTCTACAGCAACAATATAGAGTGCGTGGATTTGTGAGATATTCTGAACTTATCGCATGTCTTCTTGTGGCGGAAAAGAACAACGAGCTATTAATGAGAAATCATCAGTCTCGATCCACTGGATCAACAGCATTTCCAGAAGTAAATACTGTAAGTAAAAATGAATTTAAACCTGGAAACCAAAATCAAATTCAGAGACAAGGTTTTGGTCGAGGTCGAGGTCGTGGACGTGGACGTGGAAGTGGTCGTGGTCGTGGACGCTGCCGTGGTTTTGAAAATAATCGAGATAGTTACTCCTATAACTCATCTCAAAAGAGCGTCCCAAACCATCCACTGAAAAGGCATCATGAGAACATGAGTGTTAATGAGAATCACTCAAAAAGATTTGAAAGTTCTTGTTTCAGATGTGGTACTCTAGGACATTGGTCCCGTATTTGTCGAGCCCCTGAGCACATTTGTAAACTTTATAAATAATCAATAAAGGGGAAAGAAAAGAAGACCGACTTCACTGAACAAAGTGAACCTTTGAATGATTCAACTCATTTTGATGCTGGAGATTTTCT
>NW_027359865.1:0-305 GCF_012295235.1 Primulina huaijiensis | reverse complement strand
TTCATACCAAGCTCTTGGAGCTTTTTTAAGACCATATAAGGCTTTTTTCAAATGATAAAAATCATCAGGAAAAGAGTGATAGATAAAACCTGATGGTTGTTCAACATAATCTTCTTCCTGCAACTGACCATTCAGAAATGCACTCTTCACGTCGATCTGGTAGACTTTAAAATTCTTGAATGATGCATAGGCAAGGAACATTCTGATTGTTTCTAGTCTTGCAACCGGTGCATAAGTTTCATCGTAGTCAATTCTTTCTTCTTTCCTATATCCTTGCGCTACAAGTATTGCTTTGTTGCTTACAA
>NW_027359864.1:0-821 GCF_012295235.1 Primulina huaijiensis | reverse complement strand
CTATGATTATAATAATTTTTAAACAACACAATGAATTAAAGAATTCATTATTCATTCTATCTCAATTCTTGTTCAAAATTTTCCTTTTACCAAAAAAAGCTCATCTCAATTCTTGTTCAAATGTCATTTTTGTGTGTGTATTTTGGAGTTTTCAATTATTAATTTTATTTTGAATCTTTATTATTAATGTCTTATCTAATTTTTATTTTGCATGATTTGAGATATATTTTGTATTTGAAATATACTATATTATTATTGTTTTGAATCAATTTGGATATATGTTCTAATATTTTGCATTCTACTTGATAATTAAAAAAACCACAAATCGACCGCAACTGTCCGAAAATCGTAAAAATAATTCTACATGTAGAATCGTATTTTTTTCCATAAAAACTCATGCGAGACGGTCTCACAAGTCAATTTTGTGAAATAGATATTCTATATGGGTGTTCCACGAAAAAGTATTACTTTTATGTCAAATATATTACTTTTTATGTAAATATGGTTATGATTGATCCGTCTCACAAATAAAGATCCGTGAGACCGTCTTATGAAAGACCTACTCTTTTTTTTAGATGCTAACCGACAATATATGGAAATTCGGTGAGAATTTTTTAAAAAAAAAAACCACAAAAATAGTAGAGGTTTCTGAAAAAACTTATTTCGTGATGAATTTCTTGTCTGTTTTTTTCTACGTCTTCACTACAACAAAAATGGTTTTTCGCAGCGTGCAAATTCTTTTTCCGCAGCACACATTGCATTCTGCAAAGATGCAAGCCGTTGAAATTTCAAGATTATCCGCGGCGTACATGTGCACGCTG
>NW_027359863.1:0-882 GCF_012295235.1 Primulina huaijiensis | reverse complement strand
ATAATAATAATAACATTAAGCATATTATAAATTACACAAAAACTCGTATGATAGCGCTAATAGATCAATTATATTATAAAAATTTTCAGCCTGATCAGATTTATAAAAAATACTACTATTTTTTATAAATATGATTTAAGTCAGTCCATCTCGTAAATATAAATTTGTGAAATCATCTCAGTCAAATCTCAATCTTACGCTGAATCGGCACATGAAGAGGGCCAATAATTGATGGGCCCGATGTCATTAAAACAGTCCATTTCAAGCCCATCTCAAATAATTGAGGGGGCAATGAGGAAAAGTGAACCAATTATGTACACACCACCAAGGATAACTAGCGAATAGGATTTCGCCACGTCATTTATTCTTCCAGAAAAACAAATGAAAATTTCCCAGAAATTTAATTTTGTGGGCTCACACACAGACATAGTTTGTATTTATGATTTATAGGAAATTTGATATTGATAAGTAAATGTTACCCCATGATTGTGAAAGTGTAATGAAACAATTATGAGACCAAAGTCACATCTTAATTTAAGCATTTCGAACAAGGGACATTGAATCTGGTTTACACAAGATTTCATAATCATTTTTATTAGAGTGAATATGTTATGGGAAGGTCTAACGAATTTTTATCTGTGATACGGATCAATCTTGTCGATATTCACAATAAAAAGTAATACTCTTAGCATAAAAAGTAATAATTTTTCATGGATGATCCAAATAAGATATTCGAACCATTAAATTGATCCGTGAGATCGTCTCACAAGAGTTTTTGTATTTTGACTATCTCTTTAAACTTTAGTGTTCAATTTTTCATGGTAAAAAAAAAACTGATTATGTTTAAACGTTAGTTATATTTTCCTCGTATTATGCAAAATG
>NW_027359862.1:0-617 GCF_012295235.1 Primulina huaijiensis | reverse complement strand
TTAATACCGAATTTTTTGTTAAGATGTGTATTTCCGTACACCCTACAGTACTCATTTTTGCATATAACTCATGTTTTTTTTACGTTTCCCATGAATACATCATAGGAATACCTGAAGCGATGGATAGCTTAGCAACAACTGAGAGCATTAATTGCCAAGGTAAAAAAGAGGATAAGTCGCGTCGTTGTTGGATAACACCTGAGGAAGAGGTGCTAATTGTAGCTTTGAAAGATGTAATAAGCAAAGGATATAAAAGTGAAAATGGATTTCGTAATGGCTACTTAAATTTATTGGAATCGGCCACGAAAAGTGCGTTTTCGGATACTGATATACGCGGCCATCCACATATAACTTCCAAAATCCACTTGTGGAAGAAAAACTACAGTTCTTTGTCGTCTATGTTAGCCAAAAGTTGAATTGGCTTGAATCAGACGGAAAACATGCTTGATGCTACAAATGAGGCATGGGAAACACAATTGAAGGTAGTTTGTTTCCGTAAAATTGTTTACATTCGCTTTTTTTTTTGAAGTTATGTGATGTCCTTGCAAAACTTGTTGTAGGTGGACAATAGCGTACGTGTTATGCGATACAAGCGGTGGCCATACTATGAAGACTGG
>NW_027359861.1:0-2492 GCF_012295235.1 Primulina huaijiensis | reverse complement strand
TTCTCTCACCATTTCAAATCCGCCGCTGCTCATATTTCTTCTCTGTAAGATTCAAGATCTTCGCTGATAGTTCTCGACTTTTTTGTAATATCAGTTGTGTCATCTCATATCTCAGTTGCTTCATCATCGATTAAGGTATACACTTCCTCATTGTGGTTTTATTTTAGTTTTTTTTGTTTAAATACTGCATTTTTAATCATGGATCTTCGTCTTTTTCTCCATCCTCTTTGTGTTTGTGGTATCTGGTGATATATATCAAGCTTCCACAACTCTATTGTGCATCATCTTTGGAGGTAATTTTATTTGAGTTCAAGTTTGTAGAACCCCGTAAATGCTAGTATTATTTAACAAGAGATACGAATTTTTTTGATATTTCAAAATATTGTCAGTACAAGATATGGATTATTGAGTTATTGAATATGGCAACAGCTTGTTCGATTGCAAATTCAATTAGTCCAGTTGTAAGTTCTGATGCGCTAGTTGAACAAACCATTAATAATGAGGATGCTGCAAATTTACTCGTGGAAGAAGAAGATAATATGTTCCATAAACCTAAAAGGCAAAAGAGGTCCGGTGTATGGTTAGAAATGACTGAAGTGGTTGATTCAAATGGTGATGATAAATATCAGTGTAAACATTGCTGGATGTATTTAGCAAAAATTATATCAGGTACGACAACACATCTGAAACGTCATTTATCCCATTGTTGTAAATAGTTGGAGGCTAAGAAGAAGCTTGAAGATAAAATGAAACAACAACTTGTTTTTGCTCCTATTGGTGTAAATCCAACATCTTTACCTCCATTCCATGATGGAAAATTCAGCATGGAACTTATGAAAGAGACAGCAGCGACATGGATTCTTATGCATGATCACCCTTTTTCAATATTGGACGAAGAAGGATTTAACATGTTTTGTAGACGTGGAATGCCCGAGTGGATTGGGGTATCTCGAGCCACTACGAAAAAAAATTGTTTCACGATCTATGAGATGGAGAAAAAAATGTTGTGTAATGTGTTGAAGACGGTGAGAAATATTAGCTTGACTACAGACTTGTGGAAATCAAATAATCAGAAAATCGAGTATATANGTGTGAATGATGCTGCAATTAAGTATATGAAGGAAGATTTTTCCAGAATAAAAAATAATATAGTTTGTGGAGGAAAGTGGTTTCATGTTAGGTGTTGTGCCCATATTTTTAATCTTATAGCACAAGATGGCCTAAATGAAATCAAAGATATAATTAATATCATTCGACAAAGTGTTGATTTTATCAGGCGGACAGATGCAAGGCTTCTTAAATTTGTTGAGATTATTAAGCAGTTAAAGTTAGATGAAAGGAAATTGATTGACGACTGCATAACTAGGTGGAATTCAACATATGAGATGCTGAAAGTTGCGATATCTTTTAAAGAAGTTTTTCCAAGATTCAAGGATCGAGAAACAAGTTATATTGATTGTCCTATGGAGGAAGATTGGGAGAAATTACAAAAGGTGTTTCCTATCTTAAAAGTATTTTATGATGCTACAAAGATAATTTCAGGAACCGAGTATGTAACGTACCGTATTTTTTACTACTTAAAATTTGCGGAAAAATTAAAAATTTTCTTAATTAAATAATGAACCTTCAAAATTTGATAAATTAAACTGTATGTCTCAAAATAATGTCTGCCAAAAGTATTTGCTTGAACTCAAAATCGTAACATAAAACCAGAGTATTTCAACATAATATCATTAAAACTTAGGCGGTCTTCGGGTCTAGCCTCCTGCTCAGTCCAAGCCGGCTCCTTGGTCCCCACCCCTAGCCTCTTCAACATACTCCTCACCTGCATCGATCAAGTTTAGTGAGTCTAAAGACTCAACACGTATAAACTGGAAGTAACGAGTAGTTTGTAATAAAACCACATGCAACTTCAAAATAGTGCGTACATACGTGAAACCTGAACTTGTAATTAAACTTGAACATACATATATAACATAGACGTGCCATAACGTGAAAACTTTTCGTAAACATGCTTGCATACTTGTACATACATAACTTCATCATTTTGCGTAGAGGCATGTTTCAAAGCAAGTGACCCATAACATAAATCGCCTGATCAGACTAAACCACAGTACTGGGCTGACAGAGAAAAATCCACTGCCACATACGTGAGATCCCCGTTCATGCTTTAACGGGCAGATTGGTCCTCGTGCATGATTTAACGTTTTCCAATCCTGATTTAAACCCGTTCATGCTTTAACGGGGTGGGTTGGTCCCTAGTCATGCTTTACCGCTTTCCAACCACATACATAATTTGGTCACAAGGCATTTAGCATACCTCAAAACTTGAAAATATTTTATTTTCACGTCAAACATACTTACTTGGCGTTGAGGGATTCGTTGGATCTCGCTTGGGTCCACTACTGCACATACTAACAAGATTTCAAGCACTTAATTTCCATACGTAGACATAATAATCGTGCTCATCACCCAAAATGACAATTTTCTTA
>NW_027359860.1:0-958 GCF_012295235.1 Primulina huaijiensis | reverse complement strand
TTTTTAAAAAAATTTATTTGATCAAATTTATTTTGCTAACTACCCCTTTTAAATATGCTACAAAAAAACATTTTTTTAAAATATATGTAAATGAGCCCTCACAAGAGTCACCCTAATCTTTTATATTTGACTTTATTTGTTAGAAATAATAAAGGTATTTTTCTTTATCATAGTGAGGTGTGGGATCTTGTCTTAACCTAAAGATCTCTTCTTTATGAGTAGGTCTCTTGTGAGACGATCTCACGAATCTTTATCGGTGAGACGGGTCAACCCTACCGATATTCACAATAAAAAGTAATACTGTTAGCAAAAAAAGTAATATTTTTTCATGGATGACCCAAATAAGAGATCTGTCTCACAAAATACGACCCATAAGATCATCTCACACAAGTTTTTGCTCTTTTTTATACAATACTAGTGTTCTACTTACTGTTTGGATGCTTGTATAATATCTAATCTTTTGAAAGTTTATTCTATAGTTTAAATTAAAAAATTGTTCAGGGTTATTTCGTCAATTCGTGAAATTATCATATAAAAAGAAAAAAAAAAAGAGGCCATACCATCATGTTGGTGTAGCACCCTCCCTTTTTATATAATATACCGGCGAACGACGTATACACAGTGCATGTATAAAATAATTACTATTACGTATAAATGATCATGCTAATTAATAGATAGACTTTATTCTTAAAACTTTGTTATAATTTTAAATTATTATATGGATAACGGTAATGTAATTATATTAAATATGTAATTTATAGAGAGATATAATAAGTGAATTTTTGAAATTTTAAATATATTAGATATTGTAATTTTGAGTAAATCATATGAATAATATTATTTATTCTATATAGATATTGTATTTTTATACAAATTAATTAATATTATAAAATCATAGCACAACTGTAATGCATGAGATATTACAACTATAAAATAGTATTGATGGTATTTTTGTAAA
>NW_027359859.1:0-17120 GCF_012295235.1 Primulina huaijiensis | reverse complement strand
GTGTCATTTTCACTTCTTCTTAGCCATCGGGCAACGTTCATATAACATAATTGACTTAAAACGTATCCCCATTGGTATCATATATTAAAGGAATAAAAAAATTAACAGGTTTCATTAAATTTATCAGAAAAAGGCTATACATTAATTGTCGAGTTGTAAAATGCGGCCATTTCATTATTAATAATATAATTGTGAAATTTATTGCCCAATCAATATAGTTTTCTGGAAGTTTACAGTGGCGGGAAGGGATTGGACCGATGAAGTTCATTCGTATTGTTGAGTGCGTTGTCACTCTGTTATCTTGAACCCAATTTCACAGATAAATCAGTTTCTCTGTGTTTTTTTTTTAAAGCATATTGTCATTTTCTTTTCAGACTGTGCAACTTAAAATAACATATATAAACATGCACTTGGCAAATAGGTGTCGGTGCCTTGAAAGATTAATTAGCTTAATTATTTGAAATAGTGACCATATGATGTTGATGTCTTAACAAGCTTAGCTAAAATTATTCTTAATTATACTCCAATAAAGTCCTAAGTCGCCTAATTCATCTCTACCACGCCCTAGCAATATTATTTTAGAGATGTTATGTATTTATTGGATGTATTGAAGTATATCCAAATTATACGTCCATAGATGATGACATCTTATTTATGAGCACGGAGATTGACACGATAAATGACCAACGTATCGAAACTATATATAATAAATTTATATTCTTGAATCACCATATTACTCAACTTCCCTTATAGCCTTGTATGACCGTCTGATATATGTATGTATATATCACTCTTTTTCTATTTGTTTCCATCTCTTTGCTTGTTTTCTCTGTTCTCCTCCACTTCAAGGTAATGGGGATTCTCTCTAATATTTTCTTGGAAATTTATTCGTTTATTTATTTCCTTTTTTTGACTTTAAATTTGGATTATTTCCATTCTGTAATTTTCCTTTCTTCAAAATTGGCCTTTGGCCGTATATTTGTTCCATCCCTCGAACCATTTCCCTGCATCTCCTCTGCTTCAATCTTTATTTCTTTTTATTGGTAAAATTCCACATCTCTCTTCATTCTTATGTTCATATTTATCTCAAAACACACAGAACACGCACTGCGTGTGTGTGTGTATAGATATACATATATATGTATATATATATATATATTGATTTGGGTAACGTTACAGGATATTGATATGGCTGGCTACAAGAGAAGCGAAGAGTCCGCAGCTTCTTCCCAAGAACATGAGGTAATATTGTTCCTTGTACGTATATCTCAAGTACTAATATTTTATTTTGGACGTATGATATTTTTGCCCATTTAATTAAATCAAAACTATATATATAATTTTTTATATACTTTATTATATTAATCAAAACTATATAGTGGAGTATATCAAAGTTATATATATAATTTTTTTAAATACTTTATTATATTAATTTCATTTAAATTTTGACATAATATTGAGGTAATTAATTGGAGAACTTCATTGCAAACCAAAATTCTTACTAAAGAATAGAATTCATTGATGATAAATAGGTATTGTACATAAGTATCTTTATATATACTCAATTCATTTCTAACTTTTGTACGCTGAATTCGAATAATATTGAGAGGAAAAAAAAAACCAAAAATTAAAATATCAGATGTATATTTTTAAAAAAAAGAGAGATGACGCTGCCCAAACACGTGGTCCAATGTATTTTGGATAGGATTAAGGTTTTAACCTAATTAACAACGATAATTAGCAACTCAATCATGATTAGAAACTCCATTATAAACTTATAATTGTAGTTAAGGTTGTCTGCACAGGCTCCTAATTGCATGGGATTTGTAAACTTTAGGGGTGGTTGGGCTGTCAACTATGCCCGTATATATCTCCATATTCCTTTGTGATTGGCTTATTTTTCTCAAAAAAAATAACTTGTTAGATATTTAGATATTTTAACGAGTCTATAATGAATCGATTTGATTTATAATTATCGTGAAAAGTAGTTTTTTGGACATAAAATGTAATATTTTTTCATGAGTTGAGTCTGCTCGAAGATCAATCTTAGAAAGTTAACATGTGAGACGGTATTACAAGAGTTTTTGTCATTCAAAAATTTGGTTTTCATTTATTTATTTTTAATTATAGACTTCTTCAATGGATAAAAAGTATGGAGGCTTGATGCCGAAGAAGAAACCATTAATCTCGAAGGTAATTAGTTTAGTTTTAAATATGTATTAATGTTTATGTTTACTATTATAATTTATATTAAACTCGTTGATTACTTAAAATTTATGAATGTAGGACCCTGAACGGGCCTTTTTTGATTCTGCGGATTGGGCTTTATGCAAGGTATCAATTTGGGTAAATTTGCTTTGAATCTCCCAAACTAAAATTAAATTTGCGCTCATGTACTGTCAAAAAAAATATACGTTTGCACTCTCTGGACTCATATATGTTTTTTTACTTATGAAAATCTATACAAAACATTAAAAATATGATACTGATATATAATATTTGAGTATCAACTATTTTAGATAGGATACAAAAGATAAAATTTTGATTATTAAGTTGAAACAATTTTATTACTATCAACATTTGTTACACATGTTTAAGTACTCAAAAATCATATATTTACATCCAGATTTGAAACAATAGTTACTCAAATATCATTTATTAACATCACATTTTCGATATTTTGTACCGATTTTCATCTTAAAAGAAAGATGTGTCATCGATGTCTATACTTGATATACATGTTTGAATACTCAAAAATCATATATTAGTATATGATATAAAACAACTTCGACATTCAAATATCATATATTAATATCATATTTTAATATTTTGTATCGATTTTCATGCGAGAAAAAACACGTGAGTCCAGAGGTCGCAGAATATTTTTTTGGGATTTGAGAATACAAACACACAATATTTTTGACTGAGATTGAACTCAAACTTAAGTTTGATTGTGTGAATTTAAAGCAAATTTACCGTATATCAATTTCATTAACTAGACAAATAAAATAATAGTATTTTTTTACCGATACATTGAATTAATATTTTTTTCAACAGAAAAAAAACCCAAAAATTAATATAAATATATTTTAAAAAATAATATTTGTTTCCAACTATCAGCAAGGTGCTGGAGTCAACCAAAAAACGATGGTGGACATAGAGACATTAAGGCCAAAATTACAGGTAATAATCTATATATTTGTTTGAATTAATTAAATTTAATTCATCAAATTGAATTTTAATTATAATTTTTTCTTTTCTTTTCTTTTCTTTTCTTTTCTTTTCTGTTTTTTAAAGAGGACACCTCACCAACAATTGCCTCCTCGAAGACCTGCCTGCACATCTTAAAGTTGCAGCTGTTATATATTACTATTTTATTTAAATTTTCTGTGGGGAAAAGACTTGTGTTGGCCGCTGATCTCTGTCACGATTGTTGGGGCTGGTTTGTAATTACTCAAACTTATGAGGATGCATTACAAATAAATTTTCTTGATTTATCCACAAAATTGAGGGGGAAATTGTTCATTAAGGCCTCGGTTTCACCTTCTTTAGCGGATTACGACTTAATATTGGTAATGATTTAATTAATTATATATACCTAAATTTAGGAATATATTAATATCAACAAAATAGTTTTATTGTGAGACGGTTTTACATACCTATTTTCGTGATACGAGTCAACCACAATTTTTGTGAAACGGTCTTATAGGTCAATTATGATAGTTGAAAAAGATAATGAGAAAAAATATTGATTTAATATTGATTTTTTTTAATCGAAGTTTGTCTTGTATTGGGAGAGACTTTTATCATATACCACTAGAGAAGATGAAATCATATGCTATATTTTATGTTCTAAATCATGCTAAATTTTGCTCAAACATGTCATATTTGCACAAATTATTAAAAATTAAACTCACTAAAAATCATATATGAACAAAATATAATTAATCATTGATAAAACATTTGATTCATCAATTTTTTTAAAAAGAAATCGACAATTTAACTTCAAATGATTAAACAATATATCGACTATTTTTTAAATTAAAAAAAGATGAATAAAATTTTTTGTCATTGATCTATTCTATTTTTTTCGTGCATAGTGTTTCTGTATTTATTTTTTAATAATTTGTTTAAACGAGATTTATTTGAGCAAAATATAGTACTATTTAGAACACTAAGTATAGCATAAGATTTCGTCACTCACCAGAGACTTGGAAACCATATTATTCGAAGGGTATGCCAAACGGAGAATATATAAGAGAATAAAGTGAAGAAAAAAAATGCAAATACGACACGTTAATTAAAAATTAATTAAAGCATTAGATCATTATTGGTAGGTAAATCACAATTATTACTCGTTTAAATAGACACAGTTTACAAACGTAACTCGTCAAATTATTATGGCAAAGATGATTTTATTGTGATGATTAAGCTAAATTTCACCGATTTTAAAAATGTTAACATCTTAACACAAAAAGAGATATTTTGTTATCTAACTCTAGTCAACCATTATTTTTAAAAAATAACCTCATGCAATACATTTCAAATACACNAAAATTTTTTTTTTTTTTTTTTTTTTATCGCAGTTGATATACAAAGTATATAATTGACTATGTCTGACTGGAGACAGCTTGCAATAAAACAGACATTCTTGATATAAAATGGAGTACAACAGGAACTGAAAGTAGCAATCCATATTTGAGGTTAAATAGTCAGCAACGATTTGTTATCACCAAAACAAAAATGATTTTAATTCTTACAAAGTGGCAATAAATTTAAAAAGAATATAAAATTTTAATTAACCATAATATAGTGTACAATAAGGCCAAAAAATCAAATAAATTAACCATAATTAACTTGTTATTCAAGGTGGATCGGTGTAGGTTTGATTTCTACCCCAAAAATTTAAATTTGTTGAAGTTGGTTCAAATTGTCCAACCACCCATTTTCTAATTTGAGACACACGAACTTTCTTGATCAACACTAAAATTCTTCTACTTCATAAAATAATAGATTGCTTGAAAAATTAGCCATTCCCTCATCGTAATCATCCTAATTGTACATTCTTGCCACATTCTTATCTATATAACACATCGGGAAAATCTTGACTTGGATAATAAATTTCGATGGCATTCGCAACATATAATAAGAATGTTCCTGTCCTAGTTTTGGTTTTGATGCTCATCTCCTCTTCCTCTTGCAAATTTGGTAAGCTCGTTTAACTTCGATTTATGACCATATTGCTTTCAACTCTTACAAAAATATGAATTGATAATGTTGTATTGTATATTTCGTGTCGTGTCGTGTCGTGTCGTGTCGATGTTCTCGTGCAGGAAGGGCGTATGACTATCCTCATTTAGGCGCTGCTGGCGTAGTCGCAGACGAGTATTTGCTTGAGGCAGAAAATGAAGGAGCTGGGTCGAGTGGGTATCTGCCTCAAGGAGGTGTTGCGGGCGCAAATCCCGATCTTATATTCAACAAAGTTTTTGAATGTTTCGATGATAAGTATGTAAGTAACAAATTTGCAGTTTTCCTTAATATTAAATGTATAGAATATGTAGTTTCATTCCAATCCCTATAACAAACGAGTCCGAATCCGAGACTTTTTTGTTCCATCCCTCGAACCATTTCCCTGCATCTCCTCTGCTTCAATCTTTATTTCTTTTTATTGGTAAAATTTCGATATGGATAATCGTATATGTACGTAACAGATATATAGTAGCTGTGGTGAAGCATACAGATTGACCCAAGGCGGCGAACTCAACGTGCCACACGATTACACGGATCAGTACTGCAACGGACCGTGCATAACCGAGACACAGAACGTCCTAGCCTGCATCCATGGCATATTCGGTCAGTTTTTATTCTACAACAGAGCTACTCTAAGCGATATACGCGACACAATCGAATCCGGTTGCAGCTACGGACCCAAAAGAGGTATCATCATGTATATTTCATTTTAATTTCCTTGTAATACATGATGTCAAGAACTTGGCGTGTGATTAAATTCTCATTAGGTAATTTCGATGTGGCTGAGCACATTCAAGCTAATGGGGCTTCTGCAGACAAGGCATTTAACCCTACTTTGTATGCTAATATTTTTCTGATAAGTATTATGTACTTTGTGTACGTGGTTCTAAGTTTTTGAAAAGGTAACATATGTAATAATCTAAGTATATAACGCTTGTATAATCATTATATATTCATGTAAGTTGATATGTTTTGAGTTTTAGTTTCGTATTTGTAAAAGTTTTTTCATAGAGAGTTGGATTTTTTTGTCCGAAACCACTAAATCCATCGAATATGATTTATTTGACACTAAGTTTTCCCACGTGACGCATTTGAGATCATATTACTCAAACTAAAATCCATCGAATAAAAAAGAAAAGGAAAAATAAATTAAAACGACTCACAATACTTTAAAATGAGAGGAAAAAGTTCGTCGTTTCCTTTTTTTTATGTATATTTAATGTGTGTGATATAAACTTTATTCTTGTCACATGTGACACATTATGAACATGAGATATATAATAGCTGCGATCAAGTTTATAGATCGACCCACCCGATTACACGGATCACTATTGCAAGAGGTCGTGCATAACCGCATCCTCTAGCCTGCGTCCATGGCGTATTAGATCGATCAGGATCATTTTCTACAACGGAGCTAGTCTAAGTTATATATATGTGATACAATCTCCCCTCCCACATTTCATCGTCCCAATCGACCTGTCTTCCTATTCGATAAAATTGCATTAAAGTTTGTAAGAGTGTGTGGAGAAAATGAATATTTTTTTATTACCATTTTTCCACTTGAATATGTGACTCTTACATTGATATTTAAGGATATTTTTGTATAATTGTATTGGTGTAATCAGGCTGGACCAAAAAATTAGTAAAATTCTCTCTTGCTTTATATAATACTAGTTACTCTGCACACGTGATACGTGTGTGTACAGTCTTTTTTATCATTATCGATAGAATAAAGTGAAATTTGACAAATTATGGAGGGACTAAATTGATATTTAAATTGTTGAAATAAAAAAATAAAAATAAAAGTGTATGCTGAAATTTAAAAAAAAACAAAACAAAAGTATAATATTAGTATCATATGAGGGCAAAATTGAAAGAAAAAATTGATTTCCTTCCTAGGTGGTTACTATTATGTCCTCGACTATAATAAAATAGAACTAGTGCACTGACGCACGCGTTGCGTGCTTGAAATATTTTTTATAATTCATTTGATTTATATTTAAATGAAGATCAAAATATAATTATAAAAAATAGTGAGGGACTACACTGTAATTTTGATATATAAATTTAAAAATAAATTGAAAAATAAAAGAATAAAAAATGATCTCATTAAGAATTGAACCTATAACCTAAACAAAAAAACAATGATTCTATCCGCTGAACTGCATATAACTTGCATTAAAATTTTAACATTTTATTAATATATATATATATAAATATAATTATTAAAATAGACTATGACACCAAAGTTAGTTACTCTAAGTGTCTCATTCTTAATAGAATAGTATAGATAGATAATAGTAAAAGGTTATTAACTATTAAAATTGGAGTAGTACAATTATTATTATTATTATTATTATTATAAATAATAAAATATTAAATTATGCCTTTAAAATTGTACTCGTATTTTAAAACCGTTCCAATTAATTAAGTTAATTTTTCAAGTGCTAGGGATATTATTCTTAATACATAAAAATATTTTCGATCACTTAATTGTAAGCAATTTTATGTGAGTATAAATCATAATATATCATACTCTCTGAAAAGACAATAAATTTTTTACATACATATGTAAAGTAATTGTTGGAAAGAAAAACCAACAACAATGTCTTCCCAATGTAATTATTTATTAAATCTTATATTTAATGAAAGTTCAATAGTTTAATAATTGTATATAAAAAAAACTATCTTTGTATGTGATTTGTAAATATGTAAGCAAGGTTTTTGAAACAGTTTGGCATTATTATTACTCATTACTAATAATTGATAAATTGCTTAAGATAATTTAGTTTCCTCATAAATAATCATATATAAAATTAAACTCATCTTCTTCTATTTTATATCGTGAGAACTTCTATCTCGTATGGGAAAATCATTGGATTGGGATGAATCCGATCAAAATAAGCGAGACCAATCATAATCCAATGATTGACAATATTAAGAGAATATCAGTATTGAGCGAAGTGACATAAACATTTTATTTTCGAAAGAAAGACAAGATACATGCTATTTATTTTCCACTTGAGGAGCTTATATACGTTCATCTTTCCTCAATCGAATCTTTATATGCGTGTGATTTCTCCCTCCATTAAGTACTGAATTGTTTTACTCGATCAACATTCGCCACACCCAGTTTAATCATCCGGTAACATCTCTAAAATGTACCTAGAGATATGCACGTGACAATTAGTTGCGTATTTTTGTAGGATGAATAAAGTTGAAACTAATATTAAGATGAAAATGAGGATCGGCAACAACCACGTGATACAATGTCACAAATTTCTCATAACAAAGAAAAATATATGAATTCTAATCCTATTCTATTATAATTTGTTTTAAGACCGGAAAAATCTAGTTGGGAACTAAATTTAATAAATTTTATGCTTGAGAAAAATTGAATATCAAATAACCATATTTACTATGCTTAAAATTATGAATATTTTCCACAAAAAAAATTGTGAATATTTTCCCCCAAAAAATTATAAACATGAACTTGGACAATAAAAAAGGAAGAGGAAAGAACTGTTTAGTCATACGACACCGTACAAGGCTCATTGAAAACGAGTAAAATCTGTAACAGAAGTCTTCTCAAATCTAAGAAACCCTCGAATATTATTCATCTTCTATACAAACTCAATTCCAGAAAACACAATTAACAATAAACACACCCACAAGGACTCAGCTTTTAGGTCAAAATTAACCCCAAAATCCTGGCTCCACTCTCTTTTTTACCCGCACAGATTATTCACGAAACCTAATTCGCCTTCAATTTCCCACTGTCCTTCCCTTTCTTCTCGATTTCACGTCAGTTACTCGCTCTCGCTCCCCAGATGGGAGGGACTTGAAAGCAAACGACAACTTTGATAACCCATTTTTATAATCCATTTTTTGTGTCGTATGAATCATTATTACGGTTATCTGGTTATCAAGTTTTCACCTTTTTTGTTACTTCTCGTCAATATCACTTTGATTATATCATCAATGTTATAGTTTTGTGAAGCATCCAGCTTTCTTACTGTCGAATTTCTGGGTTACCTAAATGCAAGCCCATGATCTTTCACGTAACCCTTCTCTAACTTTTCATGCGTCCGATCTCCCCGTCATGTCCGGGCACTCCTCGCCGATCTGCTCCCCAAAACATCACTCCTCCAAGAACTTGGAAAACGTTGACACCCATGTAGAAAATAACACCGAGAATGAGAATACTGAAGAGAATAGAGTTAAGAATAGCAGTTTTAGTAAAAATAATGGTTGTAGCAGTGAATTTGTCAGGCGGCAGAGGCCTTCCAGGGCGTGTACGCAGCGAGCTGCGGCCAGGATGCAGGCTGCAGCCGAGGCAGAGGCAGCTATGGTTGAAGCTGAGAGAAAGAGGAAGAAAGCTAAGAGAAGGGAAAGGTTGACGGCCAGGCTACTGAAGGAGGAGTTTGACGAGGAGGAATTTGTGGAGGAGGAGGGAGTACATGAGGAGAATGGGGATGTTGATGGCTCCACTTCGTCTTCCTTGGTGCAATGTAGCAAGATAGTGACGAAGCTTGTTGGGGAGCCCGAGCCCTCTCAGTTTCCACGGTGGAGTGTACGGTCTATGTGGCAGTTGGCTTCCATTCTCAATTTCTTGAATGTATGTTGTATGTTTGGGAAATGATTAGGCAAGGAAAGTTTCAAATTCATGTCGAATTTTTTGGTTTGAGGCTCAATGTTTGTTTCTGTGTTTGTGATATGTAGGTGTTCAGACCTTTATTAAATATTAAAGTGGAATTTTCTGTGGAAGAGTTTGAGACGGCTTTGATTACTCCAAATAATACTTTGTGCGATATACATATGCCACTGTTGAAGGTTTGTTCTCTTAATTCTTTTTGATGAAGGTTTTACTGCTAATGTACTTACGAGAACTTTTATATGGAACTCCGTGATTGGGTTAAAATGAGTTGACGAGAACTTTTGTATGAACTTTGTGATTTCATTAGTTGCTTGAATGTAATAACTCCATCTTCTGTATTGGTAAGATGTCTGAGTTGAATCTCTGCCTGATTGAACTTCAGAGAAGAGTTTACGTAGTTTAGATGTTTAGACCTGTTGTGTTCTGTTTTGTCATGGCTATGAGGTTGATACGTTCTTGAGTGCGGTGTCCAAATATCAAAATGTGGACGGAGTTTGGTTTTCATTTCTAGAATTGATAATGATGGTGATTAGTTATTTAACATAATAGGAAAGTTAATTCATTTTCTGCATTTAATGTTTGACATGCAGAACTGAGAAAAAATGTTCTCAAAAGAGGAGATTTATTGAACTCAATTAGTAGATAATGTATGGTCCTGTTTTGAGGTTGATCAGGCAGTTGGTTACGAATTCTCGTTTAACTTTCATGTTCTTGTTTGGACTTTTTCTCATTGAGTGTGTGCCATGTGAAGATGCTACTGTTGGATTGCTTCTCCCAAGAAAATCTTCACCTATGAAACACAGTTTCAATGTGTGCATGTGCTAATTTTTTTACTCCCTGTGCTTTGAACTTTGAAGAGTTTCTGAATTATTGATTCTTTGCGCTTATTGATACTATGACATAATAAGTGATCTAATGAAATTTTGTTTGCTTTTTGCAGGCAATTCCTCCTGTCACTAGAATGGCACTCGGATATGGTACATGGATTACCGTTTTATGTAGAAAATTGAGAGACTGGTGGCATTGGGTAATGTGATTGTTGACTCCCTTGAGCAGCTTTTTGATTCAGTCAGAACCAATGGTTATGTCAAAAGTGTTGAATTACTTAGTTTTTTCTCAATTTCAGGTTGCGGATGGGGATTTACCTATAGTTGCATCACATGGGTGAGTATAAATTTTTTCTGTGATAAGATAATCCTAAAATTTGATTTATTTCTGCATGAGACACATATTTGTGCCTTTGTTTTTTTGGCCTTTTTTTAGAGTTAAGTTTTGGCTTTTTAGGACTGAAGTTGAAGTTTACAATTCTCTTGATCCTGGGGTTAGAGTGGTGATTTTGAAGGCATTGTGCGATATACGTGTTGAGGTACTTTTAGTCACATTCACTGGTATTCTTATATTTGTCATGTGAATTCTACTAATCAAGATCTTACTTTAATGGATCCCAATATTAAGATAAGTTAACTCAATGATCTCTTTCCTTGCTGTCATGGTGTTAATGCTTGTCAGTGACTAGATTACCAGTGCTGATCTGTTGCTACATCTGGTGAAGATCCTACTTTACAAAATCGTGTACATCAAAATTTTCTTCACATCATAGATACTGAACATCTTTTCTTTGTTAAAGTTCCTGTGGTATTTTCCACTGGTTTCTATCGGGCTTCCCCGTCTTAATTTGGTGGAGTCTATTCCATTTTACTCTCAACTAAATCTGGGTTAAATACCGTGAATGATGATGGATGACTATGTTAATTGGGACTAAGGAGGTTTCTAGGAAGCTAGAAAGCTATTTAGGGCGGATATCGAGCCCGTATTGATGTGTTGATTGATAAATTTACGGCAGATTTTTGGTTATGTAGTAAGCCCGTTGTCTCTTGGCCTTCGTTTCTGGTCATGTCTCTACCGTTCCCTTTGTCTGATGTACGTTACGTCTAGCAAGTGAATGCTTGAGGAAAAATTGTTGTGGGACCTCTGGTCAGTCAAGTTCATTTCTGAGACAGCTTTCTGTTTAGACTTGAGTTTTTCTATTATACCAGTACATATCTTATTCAGGCAACGTGACTTTCTTTTTTACATATTATAAAATGATTTAGCTTTCAAGGTCTGTTTTATTGTGTTATAATACTGAAATTTGTTATGCTTGATTCTGAAGCAAGAAGATATACGGAACTACATAGATGACTCAATAAAACATGGGGTTCAAATTTCCACATTTCGCAAGGAACGCATAGGTGGTGATTCTCACGGAATCTCATATTGGTAATACTTATTTCATTGGTAACGATAAATCATGTTTATGCGTCAGTTTTTGAATAGTTGTTTTCATGCATCGGTAACGTGTCAAATGCATCATGTTTTGAATGGATTGTTTATCTTGTGCTCGACCTATGATCAACTAATTATATATTCCTTGAAGTTGACCTTTAACTTTTGTGGTTATGTAGGTATGAAAATGATCCTATCATTGGTCATCGGCTTTACCGAGAGATTAGGAAAGTTGAGGTGAAAAAAGGGAAAGGAAAGAATGTCCCCCCTATTCCCCATTCCTCTTATCAATGGGAGACAGCTGCAACAAATTTAGATGAATTCCTTACTGTTTCGGTAAGTGTGTGTGGCATTAAGTTCTTTGTATCCCATCTTTATGTCTTGAGAAAATGGTATGCAATTTTGTTTCCAATGGAAGAATCCAATTGAGTAGTGTTGAAAAAGGTCAAAAGACCTCAACACAGGAAAGTATATGAGACGAATACTATGGTAACCTATCTAAGAATGTAGTGGATTCAAAATATTTATGTGTTCCTCGCTGCTCTTTCCATACCAAGGACAATGTATCAGACCCATGTTCGTGGCCTGCTAATGAAATCAGTTGTAGCGTGAATCCAAAAATTTAGATGCATAATGTTTTGTTCTTGGACAAAGATTATTAGAATCTGGAATCAGTGCATTAGTGCAGGGTAACTATCTCTAAATATCTGTGGCCTCTGTTTCTGATTTATGCCAGATACTTTTTAAATTATTTCTTCTGTTGGATGTTCAAGAACATTTTATTAGCCCATTAGAATTGCATCCGATACTTCTCTGTCTTCAATGCTAGGAAACAAACATTTGTTCCATGATTGCTTCAGTTCTTGAATGTTGTGCCTAGGTTATTTTGAGTTTGTGACTATATAATTTTCTTTCTGGATAAGTTCGGAAAAAAAGTCTCTCAAGAATTAGTAGTAATGCTCAATTCTAGGTTGTTGTGATGTCAAGAAACCCTAAGACACTTTTAAAACAGAACCTTGTGATATTTCACAAGTAACAAAATGTGCATGTTTATTGTGCAGTTGTGCTAGAATACTCGTGCTCAAGCATGGACCTGGGCAGTGATTATTGAATGTAGATTGATTTTATACGTCAATCCTTATATTGTTTTACTGCAACTAATACTGGTACATCTATGACAGTTCTTGAGCTGTAGGACATCAAACTATGAAGTTTTAATAGGTGCTGACTCCTGCAATGCAAAAAATGAAAAGTTTGTAATCTTGATTAGATGAGCAATCTGTGTACTAGGCAATTTGCTTGGCATACTGAGCTGTATATATCATATAAAAGCGTTTGTTTTGATTTTTGACTCGTGTAAGTCGATAACTTCGACTTTTTGTAGTCAAAATGGGATTTCTGTTTAAGCACCGAATAATTTAAGCAGCCTTTTTTTTTTCAACAATTTAAATAGTTTTCAGTTATGAGTTGGTTTGCTGTATCTTGCTATGCATTTCAATGGAGGAGGCAGACGTGCATGTATCTATGTTTTTACTAATCTGGTCTTGCCTTCTCTTGAAGTTTAAACTTTTGGTGTAAACTTGAGTTTTTCAATTTCTTTTGGTGCATCTTGGCATATGGAACTCATTCCTTTCATGGTGTAGGTCATGTTAAAGTTGACATGCTTGTGACTTATGTATTAACTGTTTGCAGGAAAAGCTCTTTTCCAGTAAAAATAAATCAGAGGTTTCCGTTGGCAAAAAATTGAAAAACAACATGCTTCCTGAAATTGAGAGAGTTCACAAGGTAACCAAATTTATCTTGATTGAGACATTTGTCAAGCATTACCTTTAATTTTATCCTATTCTCTTTTCAGTCTCAATGAGACAATGACGTCTCTTCTTCACCATCGAAATTATGATATATACATTATATATAGGCACCCTTCTCTGAGCTGATTACGCTGAGATGGGGTTTTTTTTACAGAAAAAGGAGAAGCTATTAAAGAAACAGCACAGACAAGCGCTTATGCTTGACAGCATGATAAACCTTGATGGTCTTGCTGCTGGACGCTCTCTTCGTGATAGAAAACATGTTACCTATACTTTTGGTACGTGTGACATATTGAGTTGTAGTTTCCAAAGAAGTATTAGACAATTGTTATAAGAAGTTGGTGTTACCCCAAAAATAGCAAAACCAAATGGGGTGGTGGCTAGTTGGTTTAAGATGACTCTTCTAGATGAATAGTTAAACTTTTTATTTGGTTCTCTGGCATGAAAGTTTCCAAGGCCCCAACCTAAAGTTATCACTCTTTTTTCTTGCTTTATTTTTGGCAAGAGTAAAGGGGCATAATTCTTTATCTTTGTGTATGTTTCAATGTGAATGTAAATGCTGAGCCTCATGTTATATTTGTTTTTCTGTGCAGATGATTATGATCGATCAATTAACGAGGCCATAAAGATCACCAGGTATGAGTTATGAAGATTTCATTTGGTTTTATGAATATTTTGGAGAGCTTTCCCTATAATCTTTCTCTGTATATTTATTTGCTCCTGTACCAGGACGAAGCCGCCTTCTCCAGAACCTTTTGATAGAAGAGATCCTGCGGTGAAACGTGAAGTTTCTACAAACGGTAGATGGGCTGGTCCTTCACAATATTCCCAGGATGTCACATTTAGTGCACTCTCTCCACTATCATCCGAATCAGATGAATTTTATGAGGATCAGAAAACTGAGACATTGGATCGCAGGTACTCCATTCATTGCTTCTGGAGAACCTTTTTTTGGCACGCATGTTTATATTTTCTAAAATCACTCACTATGTTGTCTTATGGCTTTTAGCAATCGCCGTCGGCAGAGACCTCAGCGGTATTCTGTGAAAGATTTTGTTGAAGCTGTCTCTGATAATGAAGCAGATTTTGACAGCGACGATGATATTGTTGGTGAAGTTATTTATGATGAAGAGTATTTAAAGAAACGAAAACAAAGAAGGAAGATGTCGAGTAGCTCGGAAGGAGATGAAGAGTATAACTGGGATGAAGAAAATCATAAAGAGGAAGAGGAAGATGAAGAAGAAGAGGAAGAAGATGATAGCTTAAGTACGAGTGAGGAGAGTGACGAGCCTCGGAGATTCAGAGCATTGCCAAGTCGTACTAGGAGGGAAACTAAACAGAGGTCAGTTGATGAGCTACAATCTGGACTCAGGCGTAGTAAACGGGCAACAAGAAATCCTATTAATTATCGACAGTATGAGTTGTCTGAATCAGAAAATGAATTTATGAAACCACCCAAAAAGTCAAATGTATTAGCTGAGCGCTCGAATTCGAGTGATAATGCAGAGTTCTCTATGGGAAGTCAAGAATATGAGGACAACATCGAGAAGCAAGAGATGAATGTCAATCAACCTTCCGAGGAGCATCCAGAGATGGTTGATGCAAACCAAACTGATAAACTTGGAGAGCAGTCAAATGGGAGAGATCAAGAAGAATTTGGAGGTGTGCGAAAAAGACGTTTTCTTGATTTAAATGAGCTTGCTCCGGGCTCAGGATTTGATGATGGTCCGAGCTCGATGAATAATGAAGACAATGATGATTTCTAAAGTTTCCATTCGCCAAAATGCAAGGATCACAGGTTCTCGCCTCAAAAGAATGATTTGTACGATAAATTCCTTCTGTATTTTGTTATAAATCAACTCTATAAAGGAAGTGACTTGAGATCTTCCTATACAAAATTTAAGCAACATCCCGGGTACTGTTTTTCTGCCTGGAGCAAAAAATTCTGTAGCCTTAGTCAATTTTTTTATCGTTTGAAAAGAACACGAACTAGGTATGGATGGAAAAAGAAATAGTCAAATGGGTTCTTGCACAGTTAAACCTGTGATCTGGTCACTGTACACTACTACCCTTATATCTAATCTGATATTTCTAATGGGAAGTTTACATCTCCCGTCTTGTGGAGTAGCAGTTATGTCTTTGTTCTACTTCTTTTTTCTTTCAGTTTACTGCATTTCTTCACATATCTGCCTTCGCTCCCTCAAGTACATGAAACAGATTCGAAGAAATTTTTGCAAACATCACTGATTCTGTTACCATTTTATTAGACAACTTCTCCTGGTGTTATTGTTATCGCAATCTCCTCGTTTCAGGTGAGCGTGAAGTTCCTTAGTATTTGCAGAAAAGCTTGTAAGCTATTAGCATTGGTTTTTTCTTGTGTTTTTGGTCATTTCATCCAAGCTTCTTTCTGCATAGTGTAAGGTGATTGAGAAGGAAAGATAATTTGGGCACAAAGTTTGTGAACATCCACTGGATTTTTTGACTCCTAATTTTATGGATGATGTTGATCTTTAAGAACATAACGAATCTCCTGTTAATATAGAGTATATGTGATGTGGTAGTTTCTTTTACTTTCATCATTGAAGGGTGATTTGCTATTCTATTTTTTTGGATGAAAATGCCCGAATTTCAATTTTTTTATTTTATTTCATGAACACGGTAATTTTGATCGAATGTTTATCTAATTTTTTTTTTATATTATCGGCTTTGAATTAAGATGATATATATTGGATATCATAAAGCACTTCACTCCTTGACATTATTTCGGTTGCTCGAGTTTCACCTCAAAAAGAATATTCTTCGACAATTTCAAATAATTTTGAATTTTCCATGGTATTTTAGCCATTTTTAGGAAAAAGATGCTAAATGGTTCTGTTCTTCTCTTTACCCTNTTTTTTTTTTTTTTTTTCGATTTAATTAACCTGAGCTCTCCTCTTTCACATGCACCATGTGTCATGTGTGAGTATAGTTTGTCCAAGAAAGTGGCATTAGCAGCAGCATTGGCAATCTAATGCAAACCAGTGTTTCAAAACTGAACCGGACTACCCGGTCTAACCAGTCAAAATCGATCAGAACCAGCAAAAATCGGTTAAGAATCGATCCGACCGGGTCCGTACATTTTTTTTAAAAAAATTTAA
>NW_027359858.1:0-533 GCF_012295235.1 Primulina huaijiensis | reverse complement strand
TACCCCCTGCAACTACACTCTCAACCATCCATCAAATCTCAACTCACCCTCAATCATGATATCCCATCTGGTGGGAACTCAAACGGTTACACGTACTGTTACAAATGTCGCTGGTGAAGAAACATACATGATCACCGCAAGAATGGCTCCAGCAGTAGCCATCGAAACATGGCCTCCAGCAATGACTCTTAGACCTGGTACATCCCGGAAATTCTGTGTCACTCTTTCAGTTCGATCAGTAACAGGAACATACAGCTTTGGCGAGGTTTGGCTCAAAGGGAGTAGAGGGCATAAAGTCAGAATCCCGGTGGTGGCGATGGGATTCTACCGATAGATTTTTGTTTTGAGGCCAAGTGATTTGTAAAGTACCAAAAGATTATTATGTAAGAGGTGATANGGGGGGGGGGGGGGGGGGGGGTGTGATTTCTTCTTATGTTATATTGTAACATTCAGGCACCGTTTGATGTGATGAATGAAACGTTTATAATATATTTGTTTTATTTGACGTTTCACTCAAATTCTATAAAATTGTA
>NW_027359857.1:0-509 GCF_012295235.1 Primulina huaijiensis | reverse complement strand
TATGTTTGTCTGTAAGCCATGGCTTCTTTGTTGCTTTATAACGATAGAAGCCACTCTTTGCAAAGGCACCTCGAATCGTACGAATATCATATGATAGCTCTTCAAGGATTGCGATCTGATCCATCCGGAGGCGCCTATGATAGGCATCAGTAGTAGCTCGAGATATGAGANGCGTCGCTTTCGAGTTGTAATTACTGGAGGGCGGCCACGGCGTGGTGGAGTACGTGGATCGCGTTCAATACGTGTAATGACTGCTGAGATGGCTTGTTTTGAGGTCTCCAGCTTGTTAGCGATCCGCTGTAATGGCCAGTATGCGTCCTTATAGAGAGCCCATATCCGGCCCTTCTCAAAGGGGGTAAATATTCGGCCTCTAGCCATAATAACACGAGAAAGAGACAGTAGACACGAGATTGTAGAAGCACGCGTACGTGTTGTGATACTGTCTCGATGTAGTTAGCTGAAGGATCACACTAGACAGGGGTCAATATGATTCTTGCACCAGCCTGTAC
>NW_027359856.1:0-16561 GCF_012295235.1 Primulina huaijiensis | reverse complement strand
CTCCTACGTCACCCCTTCTACCACATCGGGTAGGATCCACTAGAATACTTTGACCTATACAATGAATTGTACAAACCCACTCAGTTTAGGACTTACCCAACTGCCTAACTGAACTCCTAGACTAGACTGAAGGCTGCACCTTCCAGTCAACACTTGTTTAACGTCTGTATATCAAAGACTACATACACAAGTTTTACGTCTTTGTGCAAGAATATAATTGAGTGGTGGTGTGTGTGTGAGAGAGAACTGATCTCTGAATACAACACGAAAGTGTTTTCACACACTCAGTGAATTGTGCTTCTAATCTAAGCTGATAACACGATGAAGGCTGATTGCTTCTTGTGAGCTGATATGCAATATGAGTGCCCTCTCTTGTTTTTCTAATCTTCTCATATATTGGTCTTCAATGATCTTCTATTTATAGGCGAAAAATTGATCATACAGTGAGACTCAATAATTGTATCCGTTGCAGCTTGAATGCGTTCCTTGAGATTCGTGTCTAGACTTTTCTGACATCTATGCTCGAACATTTTGTCTTTATGTGTTGCTGCAACGTCCATTATTGTACATTGATCGTACAATTGCTTTTATATCATTGTGCGTAACTGGAATCCACTTGGGTAAGCTTGTCTTGATCTGCAACTGATTTTGTGAGAACCCGGAAAATTCGATCCGAAGCAAATCACGTAAGAAATACAAACTTAAAATTTAGCTTAATCTAAGCTCAAATAACTTTGATTATAACTGTAAACTTAAATATTAGCTTATATTTTCAGCTAACATAACTCGAGGAAGTAGCTTCAAAGCTCGGAGATTAACTCAACATGAAGACGAGCTGCAAATAACCGCATCCATGGAAGTATTGTCACTGGAGGAGTAAAACCCCAGCTCAAGGACTCGATCTTTCAGCTCAAAGCAGCTCAACCAAGTTTGTCCTAACAAGAACAAAAAGGAGCTAAAAGGTGAGCCAAGGAATTGGACAAATTTATTATGCAAGAAACAACATTTGAGATAACCAAGGAAAAAGCTAAGGGATGAGCTAAAGGTTATGACAAATTAAATATGCAAGAAATGAACGTTGAGATAATCCATGAAGGAGCTAAGGGAGGAGCTAGGAGACCAGGACACACTTATGGTGCAAGGAATGACTCTTGATGCTTGGCATGCCTTTGACCACAATTACTTCACCATTATAACCATTCTTGGAGGCCAAGAATTCGGCCAAGGGGCTAGGTGAGGAGCCTTGGATTGTCCTATAAATACCACATCAAAGTGGAAGAAAAACACTAAAAATTTCCGTCCCCTTCCCCCACCACAAAAACCTCTCGGCCGATTCAACAAGGAGGAAGTGCTGCTCGTACAGTTCAAGTGCTAAAGTCCGGCGTCGAAGTGCTGCTGAATTGAAGACGTCATTTATAATAGTTATGTTGAAGTGCTGTCAAAATCTTCGGAAGAAACTTCGTGCCAGAGTCTGCAACTTTCGAACTTACCTTCGAAAAAATACTGTAAGTGGGTTTTTGATTAAGTATTTGCTTGTATTTTAACCCTTGAATAAAAATACTATGACATGCTTATAGGTATGTTCATATTTTCATAAAATTGATATCTGTTCTGTTTAAAATTTTGATAGATTATGTGTTTCTTCTATGCTTTGAAATTCTTGGTTCCGCTATGTCCGTATGAAACCTCTGAAAATCTGAAAAGTTCTTTCTGTTACCTCTGAAATCTTTGTTACACTGTTACGATTCAATTTGAAATGGGACGAAAATCGTGATTCTGTCTGGCCCCCAATGGTGGGTATAAAACCATTTCTGTTTGGCCCCCACCGGTGGGTATAAAACCGAGTTCTGGCCTCACCCCTTAGAGGACTAACATATTGGAGATAATTTGACCATGAAAATGAGATGAGTAATAGTGTTGTGTCTGTGATGTTTGAAATTATCTGATTTTCTTCTGAACTATTTCGAATCATCTGAAAAAATGTCTTCTGTTTGAATCGCTTCTACTATGATGAGTTAAAAGTATTAAGTTTTGAAAGTTTGTTAAAGAAATGTTTTAAAGATTAAGTTCTATATGTATCATTGAAAATCGATCGACCCCCCCACTTGCTGAGTATTTCCCAAAACACTCACTCCTTACAAATTTCAGATAAAACTGAGTAGCAGATAAATGAGGAGGAGCAAAAAGTTTTCTTGGGTTGGTGAATCAAAAATCAAAATCAAGACTCAAGAGTTTCTGTTTTCTTTTGATTCCGCTTCAAAATACTCTGATGTAATTTTCATTTCAGTGTCATTGTAAAGACATTATTGATTTTATGAAAAAGACTGGTTTGATTTGATACGAGACTTAATTGTTTGCAAATAATTGTTAAAAAATGCCGAATGTCACCGATGCTTCGGACACGGGTCGTGACATTTTAGTGGTATCAAAGCCGCCAGGTTCATAATCCCGCTGGGATTTTGACAGACAAAATTTGACAAAGTCAAATTTTGGCAAAAGCTTATTGTATCCCAATCCTAGTGTATCCCTTTCATTAGTTCCCCAATTTTCGAACACTTCAATAATCTATCCCTTCAATTGTTCCACAAATCCTTAGTATCGAAAATTTTCCACGACAACTTTGTTTCTATTATTTGTGTCTTTCTATCCTTTATACGATTCTGATGCTTTACCTCGATCTTTATCCTAGGAAATGGCTGCTCCACGTAAGCGCGCACAAACTGCCCTTCGTATGCGTCAGCTCACGATTGATAATCAGACTAGGGAAATCGCGACCTTGAAAGCGCAACTAGTCAAAGAAAGATTGGAAAAGCAAGAACTAAGTGAGATTAGGCACATACTGGAGACTGACATACATCGATTGACTCATCACTTGGACTTGGCTTAGAGCCAACTTCTACAAATGCCGACTGATTCAGCTCGCATCGCGCGCTTAGCCTCACTCAACAAGGATTTTCTGGAGAGAGTGGAGATAGAGCGAGGACGTGCTACTAAGGCTCGTCAGCGTTAGGAGGAGTTCAGCGCCAAGAAAGAGCGGTACATTTCAAGGCTCCACAGAACTATGGACCAGCTTCAAGACTAGAACAACTACTTGCATCTGGTGGTAGAGAACATGGCAGAGGAGGAGGAGGCACCGATGGAGGTGGCCGGAGACGACAGTGACAGCGACAGCGATGAAGGAGAGATGATACACTAGATTAGTATCAAAATTTTAATATAAGTATCTGGATTGTAGTGAAATTGCGATTACGAAAATATTATGTACCGAATTATTTTTAAATGAAACTTTCTATTATTTTATTGCATATTTAAAATTGGATGAGTATAATATCCATAAAATTGTGTTTTTTTTTTAATCTTTATTGGAAAACAAACATTGATCTTCAAAGCATTATAAATGAACTTCAAAAACAACTTCAGGAAAAGGAGACAGAAATTAAAACACTGAAAGAAAAAAATGAAAAACTTGAGAGAGACAACTACCAGCTGGATGGGAATAACGTATGCATGATGGAGGATCTTCGTGAAGCCAGAAAGGAAGAGAAGAGACTACGCGAGGACGTTAGACGTTATGCTACTTATCATCTAGAGTCAGAACGTCAACATGAGATCACTAAGAAAGAGTTGAACAAAGCTCAGGATAGAATTTTTACGCTCCAAATCCAGGACGACAGCCTTCTCAAAACACAACGCCGTCTTGAAGAACGAATCGAAGAACAAGAAATTGATGAAAAAGTAATTCAATCAACAATACAGGAGCTTCAGGAGCAAGTAAACAACCTTGACCTCCACAACACACAGTTGCAAAATCATATTGATCAGCTACGGAATAACATGATCAATATGGAGGAACTCTTGGAAGAACTTGAAGCTAACCAAGAAGAAAATCCTATTGTAGAAGAGGATATTAACGAGGCAGTAGGAGACAGTGAAGTCATAGATGAGTAGGGAGAGAACTCTATATTAGGCATCGACTGTATCTAGAATTATTTGATTAATCTTTTGTTTTGAAACTTTTGATTGTATGAATTTCAAAATATATGAAATTATTTTAATTTTGCATTATGGTAAATAAATTAATAAAATATATGTTTATAAGAAATGGCAAGCAGACCACCCCGAAACAATCGTAACCCTCGTGGCACCAACAAAAATGAAAATCCACCATCACCATCGAGAGTGACTCTCAGTCAAGAAGATGTGATAAAAATAGCTACCATTGTAGCCGCCACGTTGCAAGGAATCGTGAACCCTTTTGCCAACGCTATCCAGCCACTACCGGAACCACAACCAAGTGGGATTAAATACCATTATGAATCTCTGAGGCGAAATCAAGTTCCAACTTTCGATGGAAACCCAGATCCAGAAGTTAGCCATAACTGGCTTAAAAATGTGGAAACCTAACTAAATTTACTGTAAGTACATGAAGGATTGAGAGTAGAGGTTGTAACACCGTTTCTAGAAGACATAGCAAGAAAGTGGTGATAAATTGTATCACCATCTCTAGCTGAAGTAGAAGAAATCACATGGCAGATTTTCAAGAGAGAATTTTTGAAACAATACTACCCAGCCGAATTTTGTCTGCAGAAGTTGAGCGAGTTCGAAAACTTCAAACACAATCCGAGCATGACAGTGATGGAATACACTTCAGGGTTCAATGATCTTGGAACCTATGTCCCAACAATCATTTCTGATGAAACGCTAAAAATGCATCGTTTTAAAAAGGGACTCAATAGCCGGATTCAGTCAGCATTGGCAGTATTCAAGCCAAACAGTTTTGCGGATTTGATGGGCGCTGCAATGAGCGCAGAAACGGATATCAAACGCCGTGAGGAAGAAAACAAGAATAAAAGACCGATGGTCAATCAATCTACTCAGAATGGTTCCAAGTTTAAGAAGCCGAATTATTCAGGTGGGCCTTTCAAAGGGGGCTCTGGCAATACTAGGAATAGGGAACGGAAGTGGTGCGACACCTGTAAGCAGTATCATATCGGAGAATGCTATCGAAAGACAGGTGCATGTTTCAAGTGTGGACAGGTAGGTCATCGAATTAAAGAATGTCTAGAAAATAAAGGCAAGTGGACGGGACCCAACAAACCAAATGAAAACAAGACCAATGCTCGGGTATATGCAATCACCCAAGAGGAAGCTGATAATACCAACGAAGTGGTGGCAGGTACTATCTTACTCAATGAAATGCCTGCATATACCTTGTTTGATTGTGGTGCTACGCACTCGTTTGTGTCTAGAAGATTTGCTAAGAAACCTAAACTTGAACATGATACTCTTAGTGAACCATTAAGAGTGGCAACACCGGCGAGAAAAATAATTGAGACACATAAAGTGTATCGAAACTGTAAAATTGGTATCAGCAAAAAAACTTTCGAAGTGGAATTGATTCAAATCAATATGGTTGAGTTTGACATCATTCTTGGAATGGACTGGTTAGCTAAAAACCATGCCATAGTGGACTGTCAAAAGAAAGAAATTAGACTTCAGACTTCGACTAAAGAAGAAGTCATATACCACAGAAAATCCAAGAAAAGGAAATCTCTGTTATCCACCTCACAAGCCTGGAAGGCCATAAAAGGAGGAGAAGAAATTTTTCTGGTAAGGATCACTGAGATCAAGGGAGAAGAAGTCCCAAAGTTGGAAGATACTTCAATTGTTCAGGATTTTCCAGATGTTTTTCCCGAGGAGTTACCGGGTGAGATATCCGATAGAGAAGTAGAATTTGAAATCAATTTGGTCCCTCGTGCTGCACCCATTTCAAAGGCACCATACCGAATGGCTCCAGAGGAACTAAAGGAGTTAAAGGAGCAACTGTGGGATTTACTGGACAAGAAGCAGATCCGCCCTAGTGCATCCCCGTGGGGAGCCCCAGTGCTATTCGTCAAGAAGAAGGACGGGAGTATGAGGCTAGGTATTAACTACCGAGAGTTAAACAAGATCACCATAAAGAATAAGTACCCACTCCCGAGAATAGATGATCTTTTTGATCAGCTAAAGGGAGCCAAAATTTTCTCAAAACTCGATCTAAGATCTGGTTATCATCAACTGAAAGTCAAAACTGAGGATATCCCTAAAACTGCTTTTAGGACAAGATATGGACATTACGAATTTACAGTAAAGCCTTTTGGTTTAACAAATGCTCCTGTAGCATTCATGGACCTGATGAATCGAGTGTTCAAACCATACCTCGACAGGTTTGGGGTTGTTTTTATAGATGATATCTTGGTATATTAACCAAGTGAGGAAGAACACAGAGAACATCTGCGTCTCACTTTGCAAACACTGCGAGAAAAAGAACTCTATGCCAAATTCAAGAAGTGTGAATTCTGGCTGAAAAGTGTGGCGTTCCTAGGGCATATAATTTCTGAATTTGGGGTGTCAGTAGACCCTAAGAAGGTAGAAGCAATCAAGGATTGGCCACAACCTAAAAAAGTAACCGAAGTAAGAAGTTTTCTTGGTTTAGCTGGCTACTATAGAAAATTTGTGGAAGGATTTTCTTCGATAGCCATCCCACTCACCAAACTTACTCTGAAAAATTCGAAATTCATTTGGAATGAAGCACGTGAAAGAAGTTTTGAAACCCTGAAGACAAAGCTTGCATCCACACCAGTACTAATTTTTCCCGAGGATTGTAAGAATTTCACTGTATATAGTGACGCGTCAAAGGGAGGATTAGGGTGTGTACTTATGCAAGAGGGTCAGGTAATTGCTTATGCCTCATGGCAACTAAAACCATATGAGCAGAATTACCTCACTCATGACTTGGAGTTAGCCGCAGTGGTATTTGCTCTTAAAATCTGGAGGCACTACCTTTATGGAGTGAAATGTGAAGTTTTTACTGACCACCAGAGCTTCAAGTACATTTTCACCCAAAAAGAATTAAATATGAGGCAAAGAAGATGGATGGAACTTCTAAAAGATCATGATTTGGTAATCAATTATCATCCGGATAAGGCGAGTAAGGTGGCAGATGCATTGAGTCGAAGAAATTTTGGTAAAGTAAGCTTATCTTCTCTATCAGCGCAACCAGGACTTCAGGAAACCATTAAATTGAAGCAGAGTGAAGACACATTCATCCTTAAAATTAAAGAACAGATCAAAGAAGGAAAAGTTCCAGAATTTCAAATTGATGAAAATGGTATCCTTTAGATGAAATGACAGTTGTATGTGCTCGATATCGATGGAATTTGAGAAGAAGTAATGACCGAGGCACATAAATCAAGATTTTCAGTACATCCAGGAATTACCAAAATGTACAGAGAACTTAAAAATAATTACTGGTGAAACGGAATGAAGAAAGACGTGGCTGTCTTTGTTTCTAAGTGCCTAACTTGTCAACAAGTCAAGGCAGAACACCAACAGCCTGGAGGACTTCTACAACCATTGGAAATACCAAAATGGAAGTGGGATAACATATCTATGGACTTTGTAGTCGGACTAACAAGATCAAGGCAAGGTCACGATGGGATCTGGGTAATCGTTGACAGATTGACCAAGTCTGCACATTTCTTGCTGGTGCGAATGACTTACAACCTGGATAAGCTAGCTACCTTGTATATGTAAAACATAGTAAGACTACACGGAGTCCCAATAAGTATACTGTCTGATCGAGACCCAAGATTTGTATCAAAATTTTGGAAAAGTTTTCAGAAGGCCATGGGAACCAAAGTAACTCTCAGTACGGCTTATAACCCACAAACTGATGGCCAAACCGAGAGAACAATTCAAACCCTCGAGGACATGCTGAGGGCATGTGCTCTGGATTTTCCTGGAAACTGGAGTGAACAGTTACCCCTGATAGAATTTTCCTATAACAACAGCTATCACAGTAGCAGCGAGATGGCTCCGTATGAGGCTTTGTATGGCCAAAAGTGTAGGTCGCTCCTATATTGGGACGAAGTTGGAGAAAAAGCTGTCACTGGACCAGAGCTTGTTCAAATAACCGTTGACAGAGTAGCCATAATCAAAGAAAGAATCAAGGCAGCCAAAGATAGACAAAAGAGCTGGGCAGATTTGAAGAGAAGACTGTTGGAATTGGAGATCGGTGAAAAGGCTTATGTCAAGGTCTCTCCAATGAAAGGAGTGGTTCGGTTCAGTAAATTCGGAAAATTAAACCCGAGATATGTAGGACCGTTTGAGATATTGGAAAAGGTGGGAACCCTAACCTACCGTCTTACTTTGCCGCCTGATATGTCCAGGATTTACAACATTTTCCATATCTCACAGCTGAGGAAAAATATGTCCCAGACCCGAGTCATGTTCTCAAAATTAAAGCACTGATGATTGAAGGAAATCCCAATGAAGAAATCAAATACGAAGAATTTCCTATCCGAATAGTGGACACAAAAGACCAAGTGTAGAGACACCGGACAATCCCATACGTCAAAGTGCAGTGGTCAAATCATAACGAAAGGGAGGCAACTTGGGAACTCGAAGAGAAAATACATTCACAATACCCTCATTTATTCAAAAGCTCGAGATGATCCAAGTTTCGAGGACGAAACATTCAATAAGGAGGGAGGGATGTGAGAACCCAGAAAATTCAATCCGAAGCAAATCACGTAATAAATAAAAACTTAAAATTTAGCTTAATCTAAGCTCAAAGAACTTTCATTCTAACTGTAAATTTAAATATGAACTTAGATTTTCAGCTAACATAACTCGAGGAAGTAGCTTCAAAGCTCGAAGACTAACTCAACATGAAGCCGGGCTGCAAATAACCGCATCCATGGAAGTATTGTCACTGGAGGAGTAAAACCCCAGCTCAAGGACTCGATTTTTCAGCTCAAAGCAGCTCAACCAAGTTTGTCCTAACAAGACCAAAAAGGGAGCTAAAAGGTGAGCCAAGGAATTGGACAAATTTATTATGCAAGAAACAACCTTTGAGATAACCAAGGAAGAAGCTAAGGGATGAGCTAAAGGTTAGTACAAATTAAGTATGCAAGAAATGACCATTGAGATAATCCATGAAGGAGCTAAAGGAGGAGCTAGGAGACCAGGACACACTTATGGTGCAAGGAATGATTCTTGATGCTTGGCATGCCTTTGACCACAATTACTTCACCATTATAACCATTCTTGGAGGCCAAGAATTTGGCCAAGGGGCTAGGTGAGGAGCCTTGGATTGTCCTATAAATACCACATCAAAGTGGAAGAAAAACACTAAAAATTTCCGTCCCCTTCCCCCACCACAAAAACCTCTCGGCCGATTCAACAAGGAGGAAGTGCTGCTCGTACAGTTCAAGTGCTAAAGTCCGGCGTCGAAGTGCTGCTGAATTGAAGACGTCATTTATAATAGTTATGTTGAAGGGCTGTCAAAATCTTCGGAAGAAACTTCGTGCCAGAGTCTGCAACTTTCGAACTTACCTTCGAAAAAATACTGTAAGTGGGTTTTTGATTAAGTATTTGCTTGTATTTTAGCCCTTGAATAAAAATACTATGACATGCTTATAGGTATGTTCATATTTTCATAAAATTGATATCTGTTCTGTTTAAAATTTTGATCGATTATGTGTTTCTTCTATGCTTTGAAATTTTTGGTTCCGCTGTGTCCGTATGAAACCTCTGAAAATCTGAAAAGTTCTTTCTGTTACCTCTGAAATCTTTGTTACACTGTTACGATTCAATTTGAAATGGGACGAAAATCGTGATTCTGTCTGGCCCCCAATGGTGGGTATAAAACCATTTCTGTTTGGCCCCCACCGGTGGGTATAAAACCGAGTTCTGGCCTCACCCCTTAGAGGACTAACATATTGGAGATAATTTGACCATGGAAATGAGATGAGTAATAGTGTTGTGTCTGTGATGTTTGAAATTATCTGATTTTCTTCTGAACTATTTCGAATCATCTGAAAAAATGTCTTCTGTTCTAATCGCTTCTGCTATGATGAGTTAAAAGTATTAAGTTTTGAAAGTTTGTTAAAGAAATGTTTTAAAGATTAAGTTCTACATGTATCATTGAAAATCGATCGACCCCCCCACTTGCTGAGTATTTTCCAAAACACTCACTCCTTACAAATTTCATATAAAACTGAGTAGCAGATAAATGAGGAGGAGCAAGAAGTTTTCTTGGGTTGGTGAATCAAAAATCAAAATCAAGACTCAAGAGTTTCTGTTTTCTTTTGATTCCGCTTCAAAATACTCTGATGTAATTTTCATTTCAGTGTCATTGTAAAGACATTATTGATTTTGTGAAAAATATTGGTTTGATTTGATACGAGTCTTAATTTTTTGCAAATAATTGTTAAACAATGCCGGATGTCACCGATGCTTCGGACACGGGGCGTGACAGATTTATTCTTAACTGATGATCTTAACTGGTCATCTGAACTGATCTTCAGTTGGGCTGGTGAAATCAGTTGGCTCGTCAGTTGAATTGATTTCACTCTTTCATTTGAACTGGTCAGCTGGGCTCTTTATCAGTTGAGCACTTCATCAATTGGCCGAGCTTTTGTAGGTCTTCTGCGGAACTGCCAGTCAGCTGGACAATCAGTGAAAATGGTCTTTGATACTTCAGTTGGACTTATTCAGTTCGGGCAATCAGTTGACACTTTCAGCTTGTTCTCGAAAGCTTCAGTTTTGGCTCTGTTAACTGATCAGTTCAACTCCTGATCAGTTTCAGTATCCTGCGCACTTTGATAAATCATCAGTAACAAAATAACAAGTTTTGTTAACATCAAAATCAAGATTGCGAACATGAAAGGTTCCAACAATCTCCTTCTTTTTTATGATCAAAGAGTTATTAAAACGATTTAAAAAAATTAAAAGAAAATTTTCAGTTTGAGGGATAAGAAAACTCCCCCTCAAGAACTAAATTTAAAAACGAGTTTAAAAACATTTTTCAGTTCGAGGGATAATTTTAAAGAAAAACACCCCCTCAGAAACTGAATAAAAAAAAAACTCCCCTCAAAAATATAATCGTTTTCGCTTTTAATGAAGTTTTAGCATCATTCAAGCAGTTTAGGCAATAAATCTTAAGATAGCAGTCCAGTTACAAGAAATCTAACTGGATAAACATGATGTTTATTNCGAGACCGGGGTTAGTCGACACCGGCGTTGTTTTACAACCACACAATTGAAAACAACAAGCCTCGTAGTACAGTATAAACCAAAAACCAGTTTATTATTCATAATCAATCATAAGATTGTCTTTACAATGTAGATTCTTAAAATGATTAAAATATGCGGAAGCGTTACAACTTACTAAACGAAAACTAAAATAAACTTCTTGAATCTTCTTATTATCAGCCCCAAAATTGGCCTTGTTCATCTTCCTCCATTTACTCTTCTGATTTATCTGAGGAGGGTAGAGTAAGGGGTGAGTGATATGGTCGTCACTCAGTAAGCGGGGGCCGTTCGAGCACAACATAAAAATATTTACACAATTTTCGAAAATAACTCATAAACATATCATGCTTTTCATAACGTATCATCATATTCATATCATAACAGCACTGCGATTTTTCCACCTTCTATGGTTTACTGATATCAGTCCCTAAGTTTTAATCCTCTAAGGGGGCGAGGCCATAAAACGGTTCTATCCCACCGTCAAGGGCCATATGTTGGGATTCCCACCCATTTTCAGTGAATCCTCACAGTGCCAACACGTAAACGTACCAAAATGCATAAAAAACGTAGAAACAGAATGACAGTGCTCGACCGAAATTTTCGAAAACAAGAAAACACATAGCCGAAATTAAAGGATTTAAAACAAGCCCACTTACCTTAGACTGAAAGAAAAAGTGAAAAATTCGAGAAACATAGAAAAATCATGCAACCGACACATCGAAAACGCAGCAGCACTATTGCCCGAAAAATCAGCTGTCTTGAAAAATTCATTACACCTTATTGAACCGTTGGATCGGGCTCAAAATTTCACATTATGTTCAAAATACGTCAACTAATTTATGAACGGTGGAGATCGGGTGTGAAAGCCTTTTGGACCTGCTATGGACGAAAAACCGTAGGTATGCTGTTTCACGCCTAAAATCTGAGCAGTTTTCTTGCAAAGGCTAAAAACGAAAAACTAACAGTTGAATTTTGCTGAAATTTGGATATGTTGTTCCAAACATATGGAAGCATATTCTGAACGGTGGAGATCGGATTTTGAGCACCCGAGAGAGAGAAACGAAATTTAATCTTTAGACAGAATTTTGATGACTCGTGCAGAAATTTTTTTGGGAGAGCAAAATTTCGAAATTTTAGTAGCACTTGGGGAGAAATTTTCGAAATTTTGAGTGTTTAGAATGATGTAAATATTAATGGGAGGGTCCTCCTATTTATAGGGGTGAGGAGAAAATCTTACCATAATTCGATTGATATTCTTTCCAAAATTTAGAGATGCTCCTTCCATAAATTCGAGATAATCATTCCATAACTATTGATATGCTTCCTTGTTGAGAAAATCTACCTTGTATGTAATATTTCTTTCCAATTTGATTGATATCCAGCCTTATTTCAAAATTAATACATGATTTGCACTGGATTTTGAATTTCTTGTATTTATCGGCTTGGAATTTATAATACCATGTATTATTTAATATTTTCGAATTTAGTATAACTCGAAAATAAATTCTTATACATGTCTATATTAAATAATTATATGCCCAAAAATTTGATTTCTCACATCCCTCCCTTCTTATTGGAAGTTTCGTCCTCGAAACTTGAGTCGGCTTGACCTTCGAAAAGGTAGGGATATTCCTTACGTATTTTCTCTTTAACTCCCACGTAGTTTTCTCGTTCTGTGTGTTTTGACCATTGCGCATTGACTTAAGGAATGATAAATCATCTCAGTAGTTGGTCTTTGGTGTCCACAATATGAGTAGAGATATCTTCATATTTCAGCTCTGCCTCAAAGTTAACTTTGATCATGAGTGATTCAATTTTCATAACATGTCTTAGGTTCAGGATGTATTTCTTTAGCTGAGAGTCGTGGAAGACATTGTGAATCTTTTGATATATCTGGTGGCAATGCTATTCTTTAAGCCAATGTGCCAATCTCTCCAGAATTTCGAATGGTCTTACGTACCGAAGATTCATTTTTCCAGCTTTACTAAATCTAAGGATTCCTTTCATTGGTAAGACCTTTATATAAGCCTTTTTCACCAAATGTGAATTCCATTGATCTCCTTTTAAAATCAGACTAACTCTTTTGCTGGTCTTATGCAGCCTTAAGTCTGTCTTTGATGATGGCCACTTTTTCATTGTCTCTTGGATTAGTTCTGGCTTAGTTACGGCTGTCTCCTTTATTTCTTCCCTATACAGCGGTGATTGACACTTCTATCCATAAAGGCTTCAAATGGAGTCATTCAAATATTTTTGTGAGAAATGTTATTGTAACCGAACTCTAACAGTGGTAGATGTTTATTTCAATTACTACCGAAGTCTATGACACGTGTCCTTATCAAATTCTCTAGGGTTTGAATCATTCTCTCTGTTTGACCATCAGTTTAAGGGTGATAAGCCGTACTAAGAGTAACTTTCGTTCTCGTGGTTTCTTGAAAGCTCTACCACAAACGTGACACAAATCTTGGATCTCTATTCGACATTATGATTGTAGGCACTTTATGTAGCCGTAAAATGTTATCCATGTATAGAGTAGCCAACTTGTCAATATTATAATTGCTTTGGACGAGCAAAAAGTACGCAGATTTTGTGATTCTATCTACGATTATCCGTACCCTGTCGTGACTCTGTATTGACTTTGGCACATCTACAACGAAATCCATGGAAATATGTTCTCATTTCCATTATGGGATTCTAACTGTTGCAGTAATTCTCCTTGTCGTTGATGATCGACTTTCACTTGTTGGAATATTTGTCACTTGGATATAAACTCGATGACGTCTCTTTTCGTTCTGCTTCGCTAGAAACTTTCTTTCAAGTCTCTATACATCCTTGTAATGACGGGATGAATTGGAAATGTTGACTTATGCGCCTCTTACATCACTTCTTATCGAAGATTGTTGATGTCTGGCACACATAATCGTCCTCTGATCCCTAGGATTCCGTCTGGATCCACTTGAAAATCTGACGACTTTATTTCCTTGGCTTGTTCTTTGAACTTCTCTAGTGTCATGTCTCGACTCTTATTTAACTTGAGTGCTTCCTGAAGGCATGGTTGCGCGGAAAGTGATGCTAGGGTTATCTTACCCATGTTATTCTGACTTAAGACATCGACTACCTTATTTACCTTGTTGGGATGGTAGCTTTTTGTCAAGTCATAGTCCTTTAGTAACTCTATCCACCGTCTTTGTCTCATTTTTAATTCTTTTTGAATGAACAAATATTTGAGACTTGGTGGCCAGTGAGTGAATATTTCACACTTGGCATCGTAGATATGGTATCTCCAATTTTTTTAAAGCAAAGACCACTGCTACCAACTCGAGATCGTGAGTAGCGTAGTCTTGCTCATGCGACTTCAATTGACTCGCCTGTCTTGCATGAGTACGCATATGATATCTTCCTTTGATGCTTCACTGTAGATGGTAAAATCTTTGTCCTCGGTAGATAATACCAACACTGTGTAGATGCTAACTTTTCCTTTAATGTTTGAAGCTCTTTTCACATCTTTTTCTTCGGTTGAATTCGTAGTTCTTTTGTGCGAGTCTCGTCAGTGATACGACTACTGAAGAGAAGCCCCCGACGAATTTCCGCTAATAGCCTGGTAATCCAAATAAGCTTCTAATTTCGGTTGAATTCTTTTGTCTCGGCCAATTTAGATTTGCTTCTAAATTCTTTGGGTCCACCGATACTCGTGATTTAGATCCTACATGACCTTATTCTGGATGCTGACATTGGTGTGTCTTCTGCTCTGACCTTTAGCTGATGATAGCGTGTCCTCAGTTCAAGCTTGGAGAAGACTTCGACTCCTTTAAGTTGATCAAAAAGATATTTTATCATTGGAAGAAGATATTTATTCTTGATTGTAATCTTATTGAGTTATCTGTTTTCTATACAAAATCTCATACTTTCATCTTTTTCTTTACAAATAGGACTGGAGCTCCCCAAAGGGATGCACTTGGCCTAATCTGCTTTTTGTCTAACAACTCTTGAAGTTGTTCTTTTAGCTCATTGAGTTCATCTGGAGCCATTCGGTACAGTGTATTTGAGATTAGTGCATCACCGGTATCAAGTTTATCTTGAACTTTACTTATTAGTTCGAGAACATTCCAAGAAGCTTTTCTGGAAAAACGTCCGAAAATTTTCTTATTACTGGAATATCTTCCAACTTCAACTTGTTTCCTTCTTGCACTCTGTTCACCATTGCTAGGTAAACTTCTTCTCCCGATGTTATAGCTTTCCAAGTCTGGAAAACAAAAAAATGTATTTCTGTTCCTTGGCATCGCCATGGTACCTGATTTCTTCTTGGTTCGGGGTTCAGAGTTTGACATTCTTACTCTGGTCATCTACTATTGCTCTTAGATAATCAGTTCATCCCTAGGACGGCGTCGAAATCTACCGAAGTGAGTTGAATCAAGTCGACACTGAATATATGTGAATCGATACTAATTTTATTCTATATTGAAATTATCCCAATTACTATCTCAAAAATTAAAACACATATAGGATATTGAAACTTAACTTAATATCGATCTATAACTTATTGACTTAAATCCCAAAAATTATAATCTAGTCGTTACCTCAAATAATTATTCTTTTACTAAATCTTGCTTCCATCAAGACCATGAGCCTATCACGCTCTAACACAAACGATTTCATTGAATATCATTCTCTTTGAATCATTCTTAGTACCATAAAAATCAAAACTTATTGTAATATACTTTCCTTGATACCCATCAATACCTCATAACTTATTTTATTTACGTAAGGTCGTAGCCTACTTGTTATCCCAAAATAATTTAAATTCCTTAACCTGGAGATATTATTTCTCGCAAAATATTTCAAGGTCCTACATATTTAAAGTTAGCGCTTAACATTCCTAATAACCCAAATTTAATGCCCACACAGTTAACTGTTGACACAAAATCAACTTCTATAATGGGATACCCAAAACTTATGATATAATTCTTATATCAACTTTTCTTATATTAAATAACTTATCATCCTCGAATCAAATCTTTCTTCTTAAATCAGAAACTTAAGTCAACTTATCTCTGAATTGTATATTCCCAAAAATAAATAAAAATACTAATTGTCCTCATAATAAAATTCCATAAAAATTCGACAAGTAGTTCCAAAAACACGTTGAACAGGATTTTCCCAGAATTTCCCAAAAAAAAACAGAAAGTTTGGATATCGACCCATGGATAGAAAGAATACTTAGAGGATTTCAGAACAGTTGACGGAATTAAATTCCGAGTTTCCTACGAAAAGTTATGAGTTCTAAGAAACTTTCTTAAAATAGCAAAAACGCGATTTCGGAAGTCTAAATGAAAGAATTTCGCGTTTTCGGATCACGCCTCACAACAAAGTTGTAATATTACTCGTTGGTCGTTCTGAAGGAGATTGCATTGTCTCTTTGCCAAAATCTGACCGATTATTTTTCCCAACTGGATTATGAACCTGGCGGCTCTGATACCACTTAAAT
>NW_027359855.1:0-6708 GCF_012295235.1 Primulina huaijiensis | reverse complement strand
AATCCATAGAAATGTACTCCCATTTCTATTCAGGAATCAATAACCTATATAACCAATCTCCTGGTTTCTATCTTTCTGTCCTTATCTGTCGGCGATTCATACGTATCAGTACAAATTCTGCCACAACTAATCTTACTTGTTTATATCAAAACTATCTTTTCAAATTATTATACCTTTTCTGCCACAAGAAAGAACACTGAATCAACTACTGTGCGCTTCTGACCATATTTATCATTTCAGACTCGAAATATTCGGTACAAACAAGTCGGTTATTCACATATAGTACAATATTACCTACCTGATATTCTGATTGACACCCTGTTCTGACTATCGAAATCAAGTTCTGAATAGTCTGATCAAACTTCTGAACTGCTGTAATTTTCAAAATCAACTTTGAACTGTATATAATCTCAACAATATACTACCATCTGTATCAAACATGGATTTAAAACAACAGCAATATCGGATCAGCTTCGAAATATCAATCATCTATACTGATCTAATAAACTCATGCAACTATGAATCTTTGATATTTCTGACACTCTAACATCGATGTTGTTCTCAGCCACTGATCACGGCCTCAACTGTGCTAAAAGCAATCGGTCTATTATCTACGGATAACACATACCCCGAATACAATCTGTTTCAGTCAATATTCATATCGGAACAATTTCTGTATACTACAATCTCAGTTCTCAAAATATTCAATACAATATCTTCGATTCAGTCAATCATATGCTACGAGTAATCAAAATATCATAGATGCAACGAGCATATAGTCATCAAAATACTTTTGAACACAGGATTCATCAACCCATAATCAGAACTGAAGTATTTTAAAGAGAAACATACAATCAAATGTAACTCTCTGGCAGTAAATCTTCTAACTGATATGTCCATTCTTTCCATTCCATACGTGTCATCCAGTACGGAATTCAAAACAATAAAACCAGTACCTGGTATCGAATCAAGGCTGAAATCACTCTCCCTGATATCAGGCAAATCCGAAATCTCATTTGGGGAGACTTTAGCAATTCTCCTGCTACTGGCAAATCAGTCCATGATACGCTCAGTTTCAGTAATCAACTGAATACATAAGGAATCTCTTCATTCCTTTCGATAATCATCGAATCATAGATAATATGGATGTCAAAAGAATTCAAAATCGAGAATCCTTACCGTATATTATTCATTCTTCGGCCATTTCAGGTCCGAATCTTACCATCTCCTGGTAAGAATCTACAATAGTTCTGTACTTGTCTACTATATCACTAATGCGGTCAAAATCAGACAACACAAGTATTACACAGTCGAACTCAATTTCACTCTCATCTTACTGCAGTATACAAGATGTCACAGAATCTCACTGATATCAAATCCTCTCCCCAAAAGGAAAAGAGATCAATACTACGGTAAATACAGACCCAACAAATAAAGTATGTCTCAATGCAACTCATACAAAATCATGTATAAGATGTATTAATATCTCTTAATACATACGCAGGATAATTATAAAAGAACAGTTACCTGTCACTATATCATCAAGTGCCTCCTGGGTCTGTTCCTCGGTCACTACAACCAGATAATTCTGCTCCCTGAAATCTTCGGGAACCTCTCTGTGGACAAACTCTAGCAAAATGTCCTTGCTGTCTACAGATAGTGCATCTACCAGTCACTCCTTGGCATTGCTCCGTGGGATGTCTCCCTCCGCAAGTTCTACAATAAATCCCGGCATAACTCAGGCTAGAACTACTGGAGCTAGATGAACTGCTTCCTAACTTTTTGAACTGCTTCTTTTGAACTTTCAAATGTTCTTTCCTCCCACCACTGCTGCTGCTACTCTCAATTCGGGGAGGCAGTGGCTGTGGTCTCGTTGCTGGAAGAACATACGAAGGTTCCTTTTGCCTCATCAGAACTGTTTCTGCTCTTCTGGCTCTGTTCAGGGTATCAGCAAAGTTATTTGGTCGTTTCACATTTACCAATGTACGTATCTCCGGATTCAATCCCTGGATAAACTGATCAAATACAGCTGCATCATTCCTAGCAACGTGAGGGGAAAAGCGTAGCAAGGTGAAGAGCTGGGCCAAATATTCATCAATATTCAATTGAGCCTGTCTTAAATTTGCAAACTCTGCACTTCTATCCTGTCTGTATGAAACGGGGAAAAATCTTTGATAGAATTCAACTTTAAAAATTTTCCAAGTAATCACTGGACCACGCTGTTCTAAGGCTTCTTTGGTTACCAGCCACCAACTCCTTGCGACTTCCCGTAATTGGTTCCCAATCAGTTTAATTCTACAATCATCTGTGAAACCAAGAAATTCAAATAGCATGTCTATGTCCTCTAGCCAATTTTCACAATCGACTGGCGTCTCAACACCCTTCAGAATCGGCGGTTGAAACGACTGAAACCTCTTCAACTGTGTTTCCATCAGAGTTTCTGACACATCTATCTGATCAGTCGAAGTACTACTTCGTTCTGGAATTCTACGAGGAGGTATATCTGATGATCACAAGAGTCAGCAATCATATGAGACAAATCCGTCTCAGTCCCTTTCTGATCAGCTTACCTCTGATCAAGAATGGGTTCTGATTCATTCCAAATCAGACACATTACCAAATCAGCTCAGATATTCAGGTAACATGTAGTTAAAAGCACTAAAACCTAATATCATGCTAGCAGACATAATGTAATTCAACTTTATAATAAATCACATGCTCGCAAACACATGCAAGGAAAGAAAATTCATTCTACGCCGCTCACTAGCTTCTATGTCAGTCTTCAAAACCTACAGTTCTGGCCCTATTGCTCTGATACCACCTGTTGTGGGGACCCGGACGCTAATTCATTTCCTTAATCGTTATTAATATCAAATACACCATTAAGTAATGTGGGACATAAAATTTTTTTTTTTAAAATGCAAAGCGGAAACATAATGTAAATCAATCCGAAATACATAATAAATATAAACATACAAATCCTGTATTGTCTACGATAATTCAACTAGGTTCAACTACATATCAGTGTTGAGTCATAATTTAATTCTGAGCCCGGATCTCCACGCTATCTAGTCCAGCCTCGTTCTCTTCTTGACCCTGATCCTGTCCCACCTGTTGTCATGCAAACATACAAACAAGACAACAGCCGGATAACTCAGGTGAGAATTACATTCTCAGTATAAATCATGTATACATGCAATCATATAAACAATATAAAAGCATATCACAGGCATTCCTAACATGTATAAAAATCAGAAACATGAATCAAGTATTCATCGCATGTATCAGAATCCGAAACATGAATCAATATCAATAATAAGTCATATTCTAAAGATGTACCATAATCAGGAACATAATTCAATATCAAGCATTGAATCACTCTCCGTGATTCTCAGACTCAGACTCGACTCAGTCCTAATCTAGGGATCCCGACCTGAATAAGAACATACACCCACCTACACTCCCGATCGGGGTGGTGGTATGTTCTTATTCACGAACTTTGGCCCTTTCCATATCGAAAATCAGTAATAGAAGCAACTCCAATTCTATCCACTTCGATATGACCAAACGTCCGATGTCCTGACCTATCCGTCAAAGACTATGGCACTTCCGCCATACACTATCCTGTGCCAAAGTGCAATGGGCCAATGACGATTCCTCACTATCAGGCCCTTCTGTCACAAGACCAATCATTTAATACATGCTATCTATAAATCAATAGAACAAGCATATCAATTCATTAATTGCAAATATCAATGCAATAAAATAAAGTATGTGATTTAGGGAAACTCGAGTCAAACCTCACTCGAGTTGTGCAATCCCAACTCAACATTAATTTATACCTTTATCTTCTCGGTCCGACGAAGACTAAGTCTCGAATTCAACTCTGTCCATACCCAGTCTGGCAATGACAATATCGAATAGATAAAATATCAATATACAACTCAATTCAATATCTGTTCTGATCAATACTCAAATCAAAACACAATCTGCTTAATATCAACGATACAATGATACAATCTCAATCAATCGTGAATCTGATCAATATCAATTTACTGATATTTCGACGGCATAACAATACAATCTCGATAATCCTCGTCAATATCAACATCACAGATATAATACCAGAACTCCTAATCAATAACAATACAACTCTGATATTGAATCTCAATCAAATCAACTCCGAAAATCATAACAATTACATACACCATCTGTTCTTCGATCTGACTTCAATTATACGATGTCTACTATGTCAAGAACACTATATATCAATCACATCTGATTCTGGAAATGTCATAATTTCAAATCATGTCTAAATGTAACAAAACTTACGTCCAGTTGTAGCCTGCGTTTGTAGGAACACAGTACTGAAGTTGGGTTCAAAATCGGACGGGTGGATTTCTCGCAAATAACAAATCTAATCAAAAGAAAGGCGTAAGGATATCTTCAAAGCTTCTAGGTGCTTCTTTTATGAAGGAACCATGGATTTGTACATATATATCTATATATATACCTCCGGTTGCATGAAATTGAACGTGACACAATTTCACCAAACTTAGGTGGGGCTCGGGCGGTTAAACATTACCGCTCGGGCACGGAATGTTCTGCCCGGATGCTTAGCTATTGTCCATTGGCGCTCGGGCGGTTATAAATTACCGCTCGGGCGCCGCATCTTCTGCCCAAAACATATACTTGTCGAACCATGGCGCTCGGGCGGTCAAAAACTGCCGCTCGGGCGCCGGTTGTTCTGTTAAAAAGTTGTGTAAGTCATATGCTTGGCCCAATCCGGTCTTGGACTGATCCGTCGATAATCACATCAATTCAAAATCAAGAATCTCAGCTTAACAGAATCAAAATCTCGGGCATTACATTNAAAAGTTGTGTAAGTCATATGCTTGGCCCAATCCGGTCTTGGACTGATCCGTCGATAATCACATCAATTCAAAATCAAGAATCTCAGCTTAACAGAATCAAAATCTCGGGCATTACATTTCTCCCCCCCTAAGATCTGATTTCGTCCCCGAAATCATAGGTAATCAACACAGATATCAAAACGAAATGTATAGTAGAGGTTAATCAGAAAACTCATCTTAATAAACAATTCTGAAATCTCAGTCTCATATCAGATTCTATCTTTCAGGTAATCTCTTTCATGCCTTTTCAACTTTACCGTATTTTCAACAGCAGAATAATCTTCATTCAGAATTACCTTTCTTTCACAGATCTTCAATTTCAATTTGGACTTATATAATGCAAGAAGTATAATTTCATAATACTACTCGAAATGACTCGTGATAGAATCAATCCCAAAATACTGGTTATACACTATCTGTATATATCAATCAATAGCTCATGATAGATCAACCTCATCATCTCCTATCAAATTTGTTAATCCCTGTCCAGGTTATATTCAATCTTCGGCCTCAAATACCAACAGTCATCGTCCGACGTTGGCATATTTAGTCTATCTATTCTGAGCTGTCTTCATTTCTTTCTGAATCAGTTGCATTTTCTTTGTCATATTTCCTATCAGATCTAATCTCAGGTATCTCCGAGATATTATCTCTATACAAAGGAAATTTACAGATATCACTGTAAAATATCTCGAATGATGCTATCTCAATACTCATCTTATAGCTATCGTTGTACGACAATTCACAAAGTGGCAATACATCTTATCAACTAGTGCTCAAATCAAACACTATCATTTCATGAATATCCTTCAATATCTGGATAGTCTACTCCGACTATCCATCGATCTGTAGATGATATGTGAAAAGGTTGCCGTATATTCTGCCAAAGCACAAAATCAACCGACAATCATGGTTTCTGACATAAATCTCAGTCGTTTGGTCATATTTGTACGTTATCCTGTGCAACATAACATATACAAATTCGAGCAATTTGCAAATCACAATCACATTATAGTACAATCTTGTAAAGATTTTGGTAGTTTCATTACAAAATCCATAGAAATGTACTCCCATTTCTATTCAGGAATCAATAACCTATATAACCAATCTCCTGGTTTCTATCTTTCTGTCCTTATCTGTCGGCGATTCATACGTATCAGTACAAATTCTGCCACAACTAATCTTACTTGTTTATATCAAAACTATCTTTTCAAATTATTATACCTTTTCTGCCACAAGAAAGAACACTGAATCAACTACTGTGCGCTTCTGACCATATTTATCATTTCAGACTCGAAATATTCGGTACAAACAAGTCGGTTATTCACATATAGTACAATATTACCTACCTGATATTCTGATTGACACCCTGTTCTGACTATCGAAATCAAGTTCTGAATAGTCTGATCAAACTTCTGAACTGCTGTAATTTTCAAAATCAACTTTGAACTGTATATAATCTCAACAATATACTACCATCTGTATCAAACATGGATTTAAAACAACAGCAATATCGGATCAGCTTCGAAATATCAATCATCTATACTGATCTAATAAACTCATGCAACTATGAATCTTTGATATTTCTGACACTCTAACATCGATGTTGTTCTCAGCCACTGATCACGGCCTCAACTGTGCTAAAAGCAATCGGTCTATTATCTACGGATAACACATACCCCGAATACAATCTGTTTCAGTCAATATTCATATCGGAACAATTTCTGTATACTACAATCTCAGTTCTCAAAATATTCAATACAATATCTTCGATTCAGTCAATCATATGCTACGA